>NC_053488.1:48108709-48408709 GCF_015227805.2 Hirundo rustica
AGAAAAAACCTGTTTATTAAACAGGCAAAGCACTCCCAGCACAATACCCGATGACAAGAGCTTCGTGCCACTTACGGAGGGATAACAAACTTAAAGAAAGTCTCCTCTTGAGGGTCGTCACTGTGCTCCACCACTCCGTCTCCGCTGACGTTGGGAGAAAAGGAGATGTACAGGGCTGGTCTTGGTGGGGTGGGTCCCCTGTGGAGGCCCCCAGTGCTTCCCCAGGTCCTTAGTCCGGAGAGGTTGGAACAGTTCTGAGGAGAGGGCAAAAGAAGCAAAAAGGAAGGAAAAAAACCAACAGAGCTTCTTTCGTCTTGCCGTGTTCCAACTCCCCCGCTTCAAGGTCACTCCGATGAGCAGAGTTTTCCTGGGGAAAAACAAACCGCGCTTGCCCTCCCCCCCTGCACCCAACAGATGATTGGGGATACACAGTCACCCCAGGACAATTGTTTAACACAAATTAACTGTAGGATATATATTACAATTCCATCTTGATGGTCTTGAAGTCCCAAGAGATCAGACTGTCCTGGGCTTTGTGAAACAAATCCCCTTGAGGTTCCTGGTTCTGTTTTGTTGTTAATGCTGTAGCTGTTGTTGTTTGCCTTGTTTTCCATACTAGTAAAGAACTGTTATTCCTATCCCCATACCTCTGCCTGAAGTCCCCTTTAATTTTCTAAATTATAATAATTTGGAGGGAGGGGATTTGAATTCTCCATTCAGAGAGATGCCCTGCCCCTCCCCAGCAGATACTTGTGTTATAAATAAGTTCTATTCAAATAATCTATGTTTTAGTTACTTAATTGTTAAGTAATTCCATTAAGATTGTTAATGCTAGTTCTGTATAAAGAATTTGCCTTATTCCTGTTTTAATATTGATTTATCACATAATTTACTTGTTTGTTAATTAAGAATTCACCTTATTACCTGTATCTCTGCTCCCATTCGCCAGATAGTGTCTGAATATGCCAATAAAAAGAACACTGGAATTCTGGGAACAACTCAAGAACAAGAGACTCTGGAAAGCAGGGAACCAAAGTAAAATCCAGGACTGAAGTCGCGCTTTAGACTAGTGCGAGGGGTGCGGGGGTCTGCCGAAGCAGCTCTATTTAGTCGCCGTGACCTGAGGAGTCCCCCATCGCTGGATGACCCCTCATCAGCGAAGCAAAATGGACTCCCCGGCAAGGGAAAAAAGCCCGTGAGGGGGAGTGGGAGTCCCCAGCTTTGCTGTGAAGCGAAGCTGTGTGTACCTCCTCCTCCGCATTGCCAAGGGAGCAAGCAAGTTCTCCCCCAAGGCCAAGCTTGATAATAAAGAAACATACAAAAGAGCAAGTCTCTCTCTCTCTTTTTTTCCAGAACACCTGTGTTTCAAAACAAAATACATTTTCTGAGATATCTGCCTAATTCTGGTTCCAGGAGGTTTCAGTGGTTTGGGACTAGACTGACAGTGCAGTCAGGGTCCTTGTGGGCATGTTTATCACATTACCCAGGTTTAGTGCACTGACACTTATGTAAGTCTGATTATCATCATCAGTTTGGCTACAATATTCAAGTATCAGGCTTAAGAAAAAATATGATAGGAAAGAGTTATTATAAATCCACTATCTCCTCAAAGCAGAACACTGTGGTTTAACACGTATTCAAAACCTTGTTAAAAACAGCAATTCCTTGCCAAATTTACAGAATTTGGTTAATTTCACAGGTTTGTTTGCACACATTCTCTTGCTTCCTCACCCCTCAAACTAGAAAACTCTTTGGAATCTCAATTACTTTTCAGTCCTAAACCCTGACATTCACTTAGTTTTCCACTTAGAAAATCCTGCAGTATAATTGCACTGAGCATGAATGACACAAAATGAGGAGTAAACCACTCCAAACATCTAAGTTTATTCTGTAAGAACTGGTCATGCCTGAGTACTTCTGGAGTCACCAGAAGTGATCACCCTGTGATTTCTGACAGCAAGTGATATCTGGCATCCATATCACTTTGTGATATACATCATGTATTTTCAATAGCAAGCCTTTGTATTAAACTCTAAAGACAGTTACAACTGCTGCCATGAGTGACCCTTGACACTTCTGACAGGGCACCAAAACACTAGGAAAATAGAACTTGGTGGGATGAGTACAGAAGAAGGAAGCACACGATGCCAGTATTTGCCCAGAAGTTTTTTCGGGTTCTTTTCAGTTAACTTTCTGGAAACTTTTGTGGTGCTCTCTGCATGACAAATTGAAGCAGGTTGTAGATTAGCTGAGGGCACAAATTAATGTAAAAGTACATCTGCTATATTTGGGTTGGGATTTTGAAACAACTCTGTCTTAGCTTCTAAGGCAAAGAGATCCTGACTATGCATTCCTCAGTTCTAGATTTCAATATTCTGTCTGCAGGCCTTTCTGTCAAGCTACACTGCACCAGTTTATCTTTAATCTATTGCCTACACTTTCATAGGTTACCCTCTGTCACCTAAAATACCCTCTTCACTTCATGGACAAGATTAATGCAATGAACCCCCAGTCCTTCATAGTACCTTGAAGTACAGCCCTAGAAGTCCGGTGATTGCTGGTGATACAAATCATGTTGATTACAAAAAGTTTAACAGATTTTTTTCTCTAAATTTCATCTTTCCATTTTTATCTCTGATATTTTTTCTTGCCCTATATACACTATCAAATTTTCAAGAGATTAACAACATATGGGAATAGTACTAGCTCTTTTGTGATTGTTTTCAAAGAATTTGTAAATATCTCAAAATATATGTGAGTAGGAACTATCACTCACAAATCACTTTCAATACTCAAAAAATTATTAATACCTTCCCTTTTTTTCCCTCTCTCTCAGAATTAATTCCTGAGAGATTGCATTAAACTGAAACAACTTTAAAAATGGCAGTGAGAATGCAGCTCTTATGCATTTTACATTTTATCAGCAGGTGGGTATCTGTTCTGCCTCCCATAAGACCATGCAAATCAGTAGGGGGAAAAAATATGCTTATTATGGGGCATATTGCTCTGACTGGCTGAGTTAGAATTACAATTCCTAGTGAGATAGATGGGTCCGGTATCTAAAATGTCCTAGTCACCACCTGTTTGACACCAAGTTTCTTAAATTTGGCAGACTGGTGGAACTCCCTTTTGTTATGTTATGCTCCACCTTTGAAATTTGAACTCAAGTCTTACATCTGCAGGAAGCATTTGCCTCTACCTTCCAAAAATTTCCATATTAAAAGCAATTTTGAAACAACTCACACCCCCTGGGTCATAACCAGAAAGAGTGAGAAAGAGAACTGGTGGTTAAGTCAGATCTAAGAGAACAGAAATTACCTTCCTTCTGTTGCAGATAAGCAGTGTGCAGTCATGCCTTGCTGCCTTCAGCTGCTTCTTACTGGGGGTGCGTATAAAAGCAACCCATGTGCAAAGCTAGCTTCTATGAAGAATTGGCTGACAAAAGAGGTTGCTAAAAACAGGAAGAAAAAGTGGAAAGCAAGAAAACAAAGCTCTGCTTTAACTTCTGGGTTCATTTATTAAACACATGAAACCTGAAGTATGAATATAAAAAAGTTCTCCAGTGTGATTAAGGTGTGCTGAGAGGGATGGGAACCCCTGGTGACCTCAGAAAACACAGCTACTAGTCCTCTGGTGAAACAAGAGTACAAATAGATCTGCTTCATAGTTTCAGCAGAGTTTCTGTCTGCAAGGGATCCCCTTGTATCTTCAGTCATTCCCCCATGTACTTCTATCTTGCTCTTGGGAGAAGAGACACAATCTGATTTAAGATCCTTTTTAATTGCATTCATAGAGGAGTATGCTTCAGTAGATAAGGGAAGCCAGCCAACATGGCGCATAGGAACTGTTGTGCCAGCCAGGTTTTTTCTGTGTGTTTGTTCAATTTTCTCTTCTCATCTTAAAGAAAGTCAGCTCAAAAAGATAGTGGATCGAAAACAAACAAACAAACAAACAAACAAACAAACAAACAAAAAAACCCACTACAAACCCACCACAAAAAACACCAACAAAAAAACCCAACCCAACCAACCAAAAAAATCACAAAAACACCACTCACTACCAAAATCCCGCCACTGACTACCAAACAATAACTTCATTCATCACAGTTTTCTTATTCCACATGTAATATAATGAAGGGAAACTAACACAGCTGTGGATGAAGACATGTTGCAAGACCTTGCCTGTTTATACTAGATTATCTCCTTGGTTGTACACAAAGGCTGTAACATCTTAGCTGTCAGGTGGTTTTGCAGGAGGGTCCTGGTTTTCTGTGTTGGTTTTTTTTTTTTTTTTTTTTCCTCCTGTATCCTGCTTATGTGACCTTCTTGGGACACCTCTGCATTTTAAATACTGTATGACAGATAAACTTTGAAAATAACAGTCCAAAACATTTTTTATGAAGTAACATTCACAGCTCAGTTTCTAAAAATCATCCCCGTCGCTTCTCTTTAAAATGCTGAGCTGTTTACTTCTCCATATCAGTGCAAGCACTTCTCAAACTGTCCCCTGTCTGTGCTCTGAGTGGTTCTAAGTAATTGATTTGCATAATGACAGTGTTATTATTTCCCTGGCTAAAAGGAACTTGCACATCTCACTAAAATGATCACTATAATCTCCCCACCCTGACTGACTCCAAGCACAATTTTAAAGCCTTTTATTTGTATAGTCATGCATTCTCTGTTCCAGCTTTCTAGAATTTAAGGGTACAAAATTATTGGCATAAAAATAAAGTGACGGTTGAAGAGTTGAAACATTTTGTTTTGATGAGAAAACTCAGAGAAGAATTAAGATTGAAAGCAACTGCTTTTATTATACATTTCATCCTGTTTTTTATCTAATTGCCTTCCTTCCAAATTCTGGTTTTATGAAGGATTACAGGTTTTCTCTGCAGAGTTTTTTTGTTTACCACAGTTCTTTGTGTAAGAAGAATCACAGACTTTGTTCAAAATAATAATTCTTCCTAAAAAATTATCACTTATTTTTCTGATCAGATTTGATTCTTCCATTTCTGTCTTACTAACACTAGTATATGTTAGTTTTGTTTTGTTTTTTCAATATTAGAATCAAGCCCTAAATACATAAAATTAAGATTACTTTGTATATTATGAGAGTCAATGCAGTGATTTAAGACAGAAAACAGAAGTTGTAGGGGAAAATTATTAGAATAAACAAGGGGAAATTCCTGCAGATAATGCTGACAGAATAAACAATGGTTATAAGATGCTCAAAGGTATATCTGGGTTATAAACTAAAATCTACTGAAAGTATTCTGAAATAGTTTTTCAGTAGGAATAGCAAGGATTTGTGCTTACTTATAAAAGTGATGGTTTAGTGTTCTTGTGTAAAACAGTTGAGGATTGGATAGGATGAAATTTTCTGAACAATAGGTGTCTAAAGAGCTGCTGACAGAGTAAAAGGACTACTGAAAGTCTTATCTAGATTTGCTAAATATTTGAAACAATTTTCTCTTTTGGATTAAAAGGATCCAAAGAAAAAAGCTAGCAGACATTTGTCAAACAGAGAACACCAAACAAAGTTTATATGTCTCTTCTGGCATGCAGAAAGAGAAGCCTATCTGAACAAAACTCATTTAAGTATGCAGTATAGGGAATCAATGGAAACAGAAAGAAAATAAAGCCTTATTATCAGTATTGAAAAAGGGAGTACATTTTTTGTGTTAGGCAAATGCATAGAGATTAATGTACTGATACAGGGACATGATATGAAAAGAAGTGTAATTTGTGTATTTAGTAATGCTTTAGATGATGATGTTAATTGAAAAATAATTAACTTTGCCAATGAGAAAAAGACAACAGCAAATACAAAATATTCTTTTTACACGTAGTCTTACTTTTCACACCTTGTCCTGATGTGTGTGCTAGATAAAGGATAAATACTAGCCACCTTGTTATGATTATTATTTTTCCCTGTGATCTATATTTTTTCTCTACAGAAAAATCAATATAAACTATGCCAGAAAAAAAGGCTGTGTAGGACAATTTTCAGGAGTGTGATTTTAATATTAAATATTTTAAAGTTAATTTCTACACTTGAGACTTCATATTTTAAATAATTCAAATCCTAGTACTTTCCACAACCTCAAACCCATGATACCTCTCTACTTTACTTTTTATCCTATTTAAATTTAGGGGGGGGTGGGAAAAAAAGGAAAAAGAAAATATATGAACACCTATCAAAACAACTCTAGACAAAAACTAGGGTCTAAACAAAGACTAAAGTTGAGAATGGAAACTCATTTTTTCTTAGCTGTTATTGCAAAATAATTTTTCATTTTAAATTTAAAAAATTAGGAGGATAAGCCAGTTTGCTTCCTTTCTACTTGGGACAGTTGCAGGCAGGAATAACTTTAAAACAAAGTTGGGAAGAGATTTAACTGAAAATCAAAGCAAAGCACTGTGAGAGAAAATATTCTGGTTTGCCTATATAAAAATATATAGGGCTTTCTGCCTACTGCTTTAAAGTTTTCCTTTAAATAGGAAAACTGAGCTAATAGGTGTATTTGAACAATGTTTGTTAAATCTTCATGGAAAATCTCCCTGTGAGCTTAAATTTGGAAAAAGAATGAAAATAAATTTTGTTTAAATAATTGTGTCAGTACTGAAACTGACTGAAAATTAAATGCACTGAAATTATTTCGCACTACTGAAGAAGGCTAGAGCCCTCTTTGATGAAGATACAACTGTCTTGTCACGTCCAAGAGCAGAAAATAGTCCCTACTCAGAATGCACCTGTTTCTCCCTTCCATATAACTTTTTATACATAGCCTAACTCCGCCTAACTGAACCCAGCTTTGTAAAATCAATTTGATATTAAAAAAATAGTGTATTCAAGGTAATTCTTACTAGAGCTCATCATAGCTTAATCAGAAATAATGGGGATTCTTCACACACCTGAACTTAAGTACGTTTCTCAAATGGTCTTTAATTGAATTTGTGCTGTCTTGCTTTAAGACCTATTGCTGGAATATGCATTGAAAATAGAATACACCTCAAATCAAAACACTATCAAAAAAAGCAAAATCTCTTTCATTTTCCACAATTCTTGTTTCAGTGGAAACGTACTGTTGTCTTGAAAGCAAAACCAGCAAGAGACTCCAAGTCAGAAAAACAATTTAATAGGAGAGAAAAAAGAGTAAAATAAATAAAGTAAACCAAATGCAATAGTGGTGGTAGTAGCAGTCCAGATGAAGTAGTCATGTTGAAACAGTGATCCCGTAGAAAGGTCTGGTAGCTCTTGTCCTCTGGAAATCCAGTGGATAAGGCTGCCTGTGCTGTCCCAAATCCCAGATTATATCCAGGTGGGAATGCTTGGCTCCTCCCCCTGGGCGGAGCATCTCACAATGGGCTGATATCATTCTATGAGTCCTGCAATGGGTCCTTGATTGCCCATTAAACAGAGATAGCTCCTGGAGGGAGTTACCTATGAGTCATGCAGCAGGGCATTGATGGGCCATTAAGGGAAGATAGTCTGGAGGGAGGGGGCAAGGGAAACACTGCCCAGCCTAGTTTCAACAGCTCATGTAGATGGTGATAGAATACATACTTTGGGCACATCTTACATTGTAACCTAGGACACGTAGCTACAGAATGGTAGTTAACAACCCAAGTATAAGATGAATATTACTGGACAGAGAAAAATCAATTCTTTCACCTCTCCAAGGGAACACCTCTTAGGGGATAGGATGAGAGCAGAATCTAAATTGTTTGTTAGTTGCTGCTTCAGTCTAATGCAAAGGAGCACTGATGCTGACAAGTCAGCACGCAGCAAACTGTGCCCAACAGTTTACACTGGCCCAGCAGTCTCACCACTTGGAGCTATTAAGCAATAGGATTATTGATGTGGAGAAACGGAGGTTGGTATATAGCCTGCTATTTATTAAATGCAGGGTTGAGTGAATAGAACAGGATTTTTCATTTCTGGAAAAGCATTAAGTACTGAATTCTAAGTAAATGAAGAAAATCTAGTAGTACCTACTATCAACCAAATGATGGAGAGAGGGACCCCTTAAGAAAGTGAGACACTAATTTTGAGGAACTAAGGATTTTTAGGAAAGTTAAGATAATAAGTTGCTGAACTAGCTGAAGTAGATAGGTAATCTTTGTTCGCAATTAACAGAAGCCGGATCTTAGATAAGCTACCCCGGATCTTGTAACTCATTTCTTGTCAGGTTTATGTTTATGTAGTTGTGCTTATAATGAAAAACAAAATGTGGTAAATAGGACATAAGATACCTGCAGATTTCCTGCTTAAAGGACCCATTGAACACAGGAAACTGTAAGTTCTACCAAGGAATCATTTGTCATGAATGCATTGAAAAGGCAGAAAGGTCAGGACGTGGAAGACTCATCTTACTTCCTCATTTCGGGTGCCCTCTCCCCAGAATAGACCCCCGACTCATTTTAAGAAACAAAGTACGCATGCTTAATAGCCTTTTTGCCAATTAGCATACTAACCGAGGAATGGGAGGTGACAGGGGTATGAGTATGCATTTGTATTTTGGGTATTCAACACTTTTGTAAATAAAAGGCTTTGTAATTACCTGTGAATTTCACAGTGCGAATTAGGGAACTATCCTGCGTGCTGCCCGGCCGTAATAAACATACACTTTCTAACTTTAAACTGTTAGAGAGTTTTTGTCCGTCACAGTTGATTGATACCCATATTTCTTTAATAAGTCAAAAGGAGGTGGGTTTGTGTAATTGGATTTTAATTTGTGGCATAACATGGATATTTGAGAAATATTTCTTAAAGTACTAACAAGTTAAAGCAGAGGGAATGTTTGTATCAGTTACTCTGTCAATTGCTTTGCTCAAGTCTGTGAAGGCAGCTGGCGTACACCTGTCATATTAACGGTACAATACTTTAGCCATCTCTCGGGGTTTTTTTTTCTGAGATTTAGGTGTTTTTAAAGTCTTTTTGCTCTCTGCAAAGCTTTGAGCTAAACACAAGAAAGAGACTGAGTCTTCAGGTTCTGATTTTTCAAGGTTGTGCATTTCGTTTATTGTTTCTTATTTTACAAATTTTTCAGTGCACAACAAAGGTCTGTGCAGCTGCTCGGGCATCTGGTGACTCTTTGACTCTCCCCACACAGGGCTATCGCTATCTTTTATACTAATTGCTATGTATTCTTTATTTATCATTACTTGCCAGTACCTATCACTTATACTAAACAGGTCATCCCTACTTTGACCCAATCTCTTTAAACTACTTTGTGCCACCGTCACTGCAGAAAATGGAGGGAGGGAAGAAGAAAGAAGAAGCAGGAGACAACGCCCCAAATCCTCCATCTTGCCCCCATTGACTTCAATACTAAAAACTCAAATCTACTATTTTCTCACCCTGTGATAAGCTAAACTACTATCTTTCACACTCGTGTGGTTTGCAATCCTTCCTGCAGTGCAGGAAGCCTTTGCCATGGACTGAGATCAAAGCCAATGTCCCTCTGGGCTCTAGGCCAGGGTCCCAGACCCCCCTGTCCAGGTCTCTGACTCTCCAGGGCAGCCAAAATCTCCCCCTCCTGTTTGAACTAAAAACACTTCTTTGGCAACTCGGTATATGGCTTGCCGTATGCATCGAAACAAACACGCCAAGATTATGAGAAGAATTACAAGCCTTACTAAAATATATACAAATGTTTTTAAAATTTCCTTCTACAATGGTGAAAGGTCAAACAAATTGAACACACTATCTATTCATGACTCAGTTACTTTTTAAAGTTTGTTCACACTTTCCTGCAATTGCTTGATGTTCTCATGAATGGATTTGGAATGATCTGACAAATTCATGCAGCACATTTTCTCAAATTCCTTACACCTAGGCTTGTGGGTCAGCAATAGATAGTCTATCGCTGCTCTGTTTTGGAGACTTGCTCGTCTTACACTGTCAACGTCTAATAACATGTTACTTAGCGCAAGAGAGGTAGCTCGGGCATGTTTGCTCAGCTAACAACTTACTTGATCTAATTGTGTCAAGGCCACTCTTGATGCTGCCTGTGGTGAAAAAAGTGCAACCGCAGTTTTCTGAGCTTTGTTCTATGTGTGAACATTGTCATCACAATTTGGATCATACATCTTGATAGATCTTTTCCTTCTGTATTTTTGCTCTCTCATCAATATCATGTTGAGTGTTAGCAATGAAAGCATTCCAATGCTGCATGGACCACCTTTGACATTTGCAAGGATTGCGGGCCAAATTCTGTCCTCACAGATGAAAAAGTTTTCTCTTGGCAATTGTGCTGGAACATGGTTGGATGGCTTGTCCAGCATCTTAGTGTAATTACACCAAGATGATGAATTTCTCTAAAAATTGAGGTTTGGAGTGACGTCTATTGTTTTGTTTTGTGCTACTCTAGAAAGGCCGAATTTTACACAAAATTGCATTTGGACTGATCTAAGAATTTTGAGTTCTTGAGGTACAAAAGAAGCTACAGGAAGGAACTTTGTCTAAACATCCTATTGGTCTACTGGATTTACAATGGACTTTGAAATCACTGGAGGGATGTTTTCTGGAATCAGCCCTTTGCTTACTGGCAACCCTACTAAACATGTTGAGAAGGGTTTCCCTGGCTTTGAGTGTGTCAGGCAGATGGCATCTAAACTTGATGCATTGGCTAGAGTTTTTCAAATATTCTCTTTTGGTTGAGCTACGGGCAAAACTGCCGCATTGCTTAAGGCAACTAAGGAGAGAATGAGGCACAAGGATAGTTCATGTTCAATGGCCTTTTTCTTATGGGAATCTTTAAAAATGCAACGCTACCTAAGCTCTAAAGAAAACTCAAGTCCTGGAGTCTCTTTTGCATGTAGAACGAAGGGATGTCTGCTGTCTTGACACTGGCTCACGTCTGTGTGCCCACTTCTCTTCTTCCGGTCTTGGGGTCTGTCTCTGCTTGTGTCTGGACTCAGTACGGTTTTACGTGCTTCGCCACTCGCTACTTTGGGCCAACTGCTGTGGAGACACAACCATATTCTTTGCCTTAAGTTATTAATTTGAATGGCCTTTCAATCTGCCTTGTTTTTGGGTTTCTGACTAAAACCAAAGGATTTTCTTTTAGTTTCACTCTTGTGCTGTTTGAAAAATGCCTGATAATTGGTGGAGTTGGTTCTGCAAAAGAGCCATTTAGAAAATTCAACACATACAAGGCTTTATTCAAGCACATGTATGGTGTTGCGTCTGCTTTTCCTCTTTTTTGTCTGTTTAAAAGGGATTTCAATGTGTGATGTGTCCTTTTAATGATTGCTTGACCTGTTGGAGAGTGTGGGATACCAAAGGTACGATGGACACCCTACTTCTTTAGGAATTTGTCAAGCACTTTCCTTATATATGTTGGTCTATTATCTGTTTTGATTTCTTGCGGCACGCTTAATGATGCAAATACCTGCAAGAAATGTCGACAAGCATGTTGTGCTGTCTCACCTGTGTGCAATGATGCGAAGACTGCACCTGAAAATGTGTCAACTGAAACATGAACATTTTTGAGCTTCCCAAAGGATGGATATTTTGTGACATCAGTTTGCCATAACTGCAAACTGTGCAATCCTCTTGGATTGACTGCTCTCATGGAAGCAGGAGGCTGTACAAGCTGACAATCTGGGCAAGCACTAATGATTTCCTTTGCCTGACTTTTGGAAATGTGAAAAGTTTCCATTAGTGCTTGAGCATTCTGATGGAAGAATGCATGACTCAATTTTGCCTGTTCAAAAATGTTCGGTAAAGTCCTTGAAATTGGCATGGTCAATTTGTCTGCATTACCTTTTACTAAAAATCTTAAATGAGATGAATGTGCTCTGATGTGAGAAACAGCGTACTTACATTTTCTGTGTTACAACAATGTTCTCATGCACTGCAAGCATGAATACTGCACTTTGGACAAACATCTAGTGAGCTTGCGATCTCTGCAAGTTCTGGACAGTCCTTTTTGAAGTGCCTTTGTTTGCCACACTTGTAGCATTACTTTTGTCGAAAATTCGCAAATGCATCTTTGATGGCTTTTTCCACCTGATCTCACAAAATTGTGGCAACGTGCTGTGGTGTCTCTACTTTGCTGCATGCGTCTAGAATTTCTGCTATAGAGGGTTGGCTTGGCATTGCACTGATGACACGTTTGCATTCTGGATTGGCATTTGCAAATGCAAGACACTGAATCAAATGTGACTTCACTCCCTCATCAGTGACTTGCTTGTCCACTGCTTGTGTGAGACGACTGACGAATGAGGTGAAAGATTTGGAAGGACTTTGCTTTATATCTGTGAAACTACTTTCTGTAACTCTTGCTGGTGGAATTTGCGCCATTGCCTTTTTGGCTGCATTCTTGATGTCTGTCAACATTTCTCAAGGAAAAAGTCTGGCTTGACTTGCTGGACTGTCAAGTGGTGAATCGCTAGCTAACTGAGCAACAGTGAAGCTTGCATTTGCTCCCCCCTGGTATTTGACTTTGAGCTCATTAAGAGCTTTTCTCTATTTTGCTTCTTAGATAATAAATTGTGAGTCGGTGAGGATCATTGAAGCAAGGGATTTGAGGTCAAATGGTGTTAAATCATATATATTAAATGTTCCTTTTAAAAGTTGTTTGAAGTACGGAGACCTCAATCTATTATCACGAACGGCTTTCATCAGATTCTTGATGACTTTATGATCCAATCGCTCCCATCTTGGGTTTGCATCTTGTGCATTATAAATTACTGGCATTGCCATACTTCTTGAACCTATCGGAAGCGTCTCCCTTTTCAATGCATATTTCCTTATGTCCGTCCAGTTTGTTGCAAGAAATTCTGGTGCACCAGAAGCTTGTGTCTTGTCTGACTCTGGAATTGACTGCTGTGTTTGCAGCTTCGCTGCTGCTTCATCTTTTCTAGGATCTACCTGGTTTTGAGGCTGCACTTCATCCTGTTTTGTTTCCTTTTCCTTTTCCCGAAGAACAGGAACTAGGAATTGCTGGGCATCATCAAATTTCTCTGCAGCACTTTCCTTCGGAAGAAAAATTCGAGAGAAAGAAGACATGGGGTTGTGTTGAAATTTTGAAGCTGCTTTACTGAATTGCTGGAAAAACTGCTTCATAAAGTCCTTAGATAACAAGAATGATGAAGCTTGACGTGAAAACTCAAGTGCTTTTGCTTTCCAGATAGGAATGCCCTCTGAAGCAGTGATGCGGATGATGTCGTCATCAGTGATTGACATGTCCTGATCTTCTTCTGCAGCTTCATCGTCCCTCACCATCGGCAAAGGTTCTCTCGGCTTTTGTTTGAACTGCTGTTCTGAAGAAGTTGATTTTTTATATGAAACTGGAAAAAAGCGGTGCAATGTAGCTGTCTCGCTGCTGAAAGATGCCTCGCTCGGTGTGATTGACGCCTTCCGTGCTTGTGGTTTTGCTGTCCCGCCCCCGGGTGACGATGACACGTCGACAGCTGTACTAATTGGATTTGTTGTTTCTTTCCTTGCCTTTGACGGAGTATGTCGAGTTTTCAAAAGGCTTTCAAGTTCTGGATACACCTGTAAAATCTGAGATAGTTTTGGACGCGCGCCCATCTGCAGAAATGCAGCAGCTGTGTTTGAATCGCCGCGGGCAGGCGAGTCAAAAGCCAGCGAGCCGCTGGTGGGCGGACTCGAGCTCTGTGACGTCCGCCGCGTGGGGGTGGCACCCTGGAGACACTCTCTGCCTCGGCTCCATCCCTGCCTGTTCCGCCTCTGCCTGTTCCATTCCTTCCTGTCTCAGCCTGGCGGCGCCTGACAGAGTGTCTTCTCCCCGCTCACGCTCAGGGTTCGCTCTTTCTCCTTCGTCATCAGAATTTGCCCTGCCCAGAGCAGGATCGCGTTTTGAGCCTCGTCCCGCCCCTGCCGCTCCTGCGCCTGGACTCGCCGCTGAGCTTTTGGGGCTTGTAGTGCTCTGCTCGGTGTTTTTGGGATCGGGCTTCCTCTTGCGCCCTGCGACGCGGATGTATTTTGAACTGTGTTGCTTCCTGTAGCCTGCGTCATTAGCGTGCGCCGAATCGCCGACTTGGATCCTGGTTCTCCCTGCACTCCAGTCCCTTCGCTTCTTGCAACTTCGCGCTGCTCGTCCGCGAACTGATCTCCTTCGCGATCTGCCTCCGCCCTGCCTGACACGCTCCTCGACCGCGCGCCGCCGCGTTCCGCGCCCCGACAAGATAGGTTAGGCTCGCCTCCGCGCGCATGCGTCGCAGTTCCGCCTTCAGCTACCGTTTCGGTCGGGACCTGTTGTTCTTCCGGCGCCTCTCCCGCCCCGTCTTCTCCGCTCGCATCCAGTTCCTGCACGGGAAGGGAAAGGAGCAGTGGGGCGTTGCTGCGTGGTGATTGTGGAGGGGTAAAAGGACTTCGAGGTGGACTCTGCGTCAGACCCGCTCCCCCTCCCTCTTGGGACGAATGCAATGTGTCCTCGGGAACTGCTTTGAAATAAAGCATGTCCAGTTCCTCTTGATTGCTAGGATGGATTAGAAGCTTCCTCTTTCCTGAGACTAGTTTCGGGGTTTTTGACGAACTCTGTGATGAACCCTGAGAGAGCTGAGAGCTCCCCCCTCCCCCATCTCTTGGACGAGGTATTAAACCTGGGGATAGCAGCTTTCTGTCTCCTGGCTCTGTCTGGCGGACAGATAAGCGCTACTATCCTCCCTTTCGCTGCTTGGCAGCTGTCCAACCCTGGAACTTTCACTGTTATTTTCCGATATAGCTTCTAACATAATTCTGCCTGTGGACAACAGCTTAGCAGCTATTTTGTCCTTTTTTGTGGCTCTATCGTACAACTCCCTATTTGCTTTCTGCCAAAACTCTGGCTCAAATAGGAAACGGGTCTCACAGTGAGGGTAATAACAACGGACCTAGAGCATCAACGCCTGAAGCTCTTTCTCTTTCAGAGCCACACTGTGTTTTGAAATGATACCTTTTAGGGTTTCTAAAATAGAGATTTGTTCCTGTGAAGTGGTTCCCCCCATGATCTAGATCTAACTGTTCTTACCAAAGCACAAAGGCTTGTGTGCAGCTTTTGTCAAATTCGGCTCAGAGGTGTCTTGATCACTGTCCAGCAGGTTTCAGGGTGACAGATTCTAGGGGCCTTGGAGATCTGTCGGTCTGGGACGAATTTGAGACGAGCTGCTCTGGCAAGAAATGTTCTTTTTCTCTGGAGCTGACCGTTTGGCTTTGATCTTCTGAAAGCTTGCAATGTTCACTGCAGAGGGTTCACTGTGACCCTTTCGGTGCCCCTTTACAGGAGGTCCACCCAGGGACGCCAGTTCTCAGTTTTTTTCTCTGAGATTCGGGTGGTTTTAGAGTCTTTTTGCCCTCTGCAAAGCTCTGAGCCAAACGCAAGAAAGAGACGGAGTCTTCAGGTTCTGATTTTTCAAGGTTGCATGCTTTGTTTATTGTTTCTTATCTTACAAATTTCTCAGTGCCCAACAAAGGTCTGTGCAGCTGCTCGGGCATCTGGTGACTCCTCGACTTCCCCCGCACGGGGCTGTCGCTATCTTTTATACTAATTGCTACGTATTCTTTATTTATCATTACTTGCCAATACCTATCACTTATACTAAACAGGTCATCTCTACTTTGACCCAATCTCTTTAAATTACTTTGTGCCACCGTCACTGCAGAAAATGGAGTGAGGGAAGAAGAAAGAAGAAGCAGGAGACAACGCCCCAAGTCCTCCATCTTGCCCCCATTGACTTCAATACTAAAAACTCAAATCTACTATTTTCTCACCCTGTGATAAGCTAAACTACTATCTTTCACACTCTTGTGGTTTGCAGTCCTTCCTGCAGTGCAGGAAGCCTTTCCCATGGACTGAGATCAAAGCCAATGTCCCTCTGGGCTCTAGGCCAGGGTCCCAGACCCCCCTGTCCAGGTCTCTGACCCTCCAGGGCAGCCAGAGGAATGCCCTAGACTCCAACAGCCATCAACGAGAATTTGTTAACAAAGACTTTGTAATCTTTGTAAAATGCACATACTACCCTCACACACAATGCTTGTAGAGGCTATCATGATTCCTTCGCTGGTGAGCATTTTGGGGCAGGGGTTCACTGTGGTGTAGCAGCAGCACCTGTTGCTGCTGGCAGCTTTTGCTGAGCTCCACTGCCTTCTGCTGATATTCTTCCCTTTCTGGAAAGAGGAAAAAGGAGAAAATTCTTTGTCCTCATAGATCAATAGCTGTATGGCTTTCTTTTTGAAAACTTGAGGTTGCTGGGTTACATTATGCTATAGGTTGTATTTGTCTAAGGTAAAAGATATAACCATAAATTTCCATATAAGGAATTGACTCAGATAAGAAATATATCTTGATCCTGCAATTCAAATTGCCTAAACTCTTTCACTGATATATTTTTTTAATCATAATCACTTAAAGATGGTCGTACTCAATATGCAAACTCACTCATATTTGCATAATCTCAAGTATGATTATCACTAGGGAATAAAGCTCAGTATTATTTTAACCTGGAACTTGTACTTTTTGTATTCTCTCACATTTTTCCAACAGCAAATGGCTTATCCAAATGTCTCACACAATGCAATACGGCTTTAACCTTGAGCTCACCATATCTGAAGCAGTTGCTCTCATCTCATTGAATTAAGTGTTCTTGAATACTTAAATAGAATAGATAGAATCTGTTATTTATGTGTAAGTTTACAAGTGCAAGTTGTTTTCTCTCTAAAATGATAAGCAGCATTTGTTCAAGATGAATCTGTTAGATTGCAAGCAACAAACTCCCAGAAAAGACACACATTTTAAAGTTAATTACTAACAGATTTTTTAATTCAGTTCAATGAGGTCAGGATTCAGTCCCAGACACAAGTATATGATCTTTCTTATAGTTCAAAGCTAACCATTTAAACTTCGGGTTCTTAAGTATTCCTATGCAGACATTAACAAAGCTGGCTGAGAGTTTCAAATCATATAAAGGCTTTTTCCATCAAAGTCTCTTGTTTTACATGTGGTAACACCTGTCAGATATATGCAGAAATGCAGAACTGAAGCTAAAAATTAGTGATTGCCTGTAGGAAGAATGACCATAATTCAATTTATATATTCCTTACATAAAAAACGCAGTGCCAGCAAGCAAACCCCAATTATGAATCTTCTAAAAAGACAACTAAACTTAAAGCAACTATTATTCTAATGATTTGAAACACTTCTAAACTAAAAAAAGTGAAAGTAAAAAATTAAAAATACTGTGCTAGTTTCGGCTGGCATAGAGTTAATTTTCCTCACAGTAACTCCTGTGGACCTGAGTTTTGAATTTGTGCTGGAAACACTGTTGTTAACACAGGGGTATTTTTGTTATTGCTTGGCAGGGCTTGCACTGAACCAATCCCTTTTCTGTTTCTCACCCCGCCAGTGCACAAAGCATTGGGAGGGGACACAGACAGGACAGGTGACCCCAACTGATCAAAGGGATATTCCAGGCAATGTCACTTCATGCTCTGCATGTAAAGCTGGGGGACAGGAAGGCAGATGAGAATGTTCAGAATGATGGTCTTCTCAAGTCACTGCTGTGATGCAGCCCTGCTCTCTTGGGTGTGGCTGAACATCTACCCAGCCATGGGAAGGGGTGAATGAATTCCTCAGTTTGCTCTGCTTATCTGTACAGGTTTTGCTCTCCCTATTAGACTGTCTGTATCTCAACCCATGTCTTGTGTCACTTTTACTCTCCCAATTCTCTCTTGTCAGCCCACTTCATTGCTGACTGGGGTTAAACCGCAACAGTCCTAATGAAATCTAGAAATTCCCTTGAAAAATACTTTATTCAATACCAAAACCCATTATTCTTTAAAGAGAAGTTAACACTCATTTAAAGCAGATGTGGTGATAAAGCCTTTTTCATGGTGAATGTGCTTTTCAATGAAGTATGGAAACAAAATGTCAGTGAATATGCACTTAAAATGCAAGCACAGGTTACATGTAGAAAATTACATGCAAATCAATGGCCACTGCAAATAAGGAAACAATATAGGTCTCCTTATGTCCTATTTTTAAATAATTACAGAAATCTTTGTCATTTAATGGTGTGAATGCTTGACTTTCATAGCTTAACTGGAGGAAATATCAGTGGAACTCGCTGAACACTGCCTGCCACAGGTAGAAATACATTTTTTTTCGGAACCGAGCAGCTCTGACACTATGGGGCACAAATTTAGCACTGGCTGCACAGGCTACAGTATCCCCTGCAGGTGCCATGGGATATTGTACCCACGACTTTCAGACAGAGTGTCAAATAGCCGAAGATTTTCCTGTAATCTTGTAACATTTTGATTACTTATCTCTGAATTTCTCAGCACAATGGAAGGACCCCACCAAATAAAACTGTTGGGTCAACTATTGTACTATACATGCATCATCTGCCTGCAGCAGCATTGCTTTGATAACAGATATTTGAAATGCAGACAGAGAAACTGCAAATGGAAGTCTAGGAAATGTATGAATTTCTGCTTTCTATTTGGAACACTCTTGGAGAGTGTAGCTGTAAAGAAAGGATAGCTGTGAAGAATGGTATTGTGGACAGCAGAATACACCCATATTGTTTAGAAAAAAAATAGCTGTTTTAATTTGAGGAAATTACAACAGTAATATTCCTTAAGAATATAAAAGGTGGTTAAATATATAATTGTTCCTAGTCCCAAGACCGGTAGCTTTGAGAGGTAGGAGAGTATGATAGAAGAATGAAAAAGAGAAGGCCAACAAACAAACAAATATGTTCAAAATAATTTCACTTTAGAAAAACCCTGTACTTCTGTTTAAAAAAATTAATAGCCAAATCCCTATAAAGCTCTGTAATAAATATGATTCACCAAAATCGATAAATCAAAATTTGGAATTTTATTGAGAGACAGAATAACAGTCTCGGACAGCCACAATTAAAAGGACATCGTCGAGCCCGGGGTCGGCGCCGGGTGAACAATTGATAACACACTCTGTCAGTCTGTTATCCCCCAAGTTCACATTTTTGGTTTGCAGCAGTCTCTTTTTATACACTGGATCGCGGAGAGAGGCTCGGGATTTTGACGGTCCTTCCTCCGAGGCATCTTCATTAATCATGCAGGTTTTAGTTCTAATAGTCTGAATGGATCAGCAGAGGAGAACAATACTGTTAATGGTTGGGTCCAGGTGTGGTGTGGAGATGTTAATTTCTGACGGAGATGATCTAGATACTGATCTGATGTAATCATCTGGTTCTCCGGGCTATCATCTCCGTTTTCCATTGCCTTTTGTTCCCTTTCAAGGATTCCCGGCAGCGGCATTTTTCTCGTTCCCCTTTCTGGTAATTCCAATCATGTTTTCCTCGTGTCCCTCCCATGCCTTTTCAGGCTAGAGAAATTCCTGTATTTTGTTGAGCCACCTTCCCCTGAGTTAACTCACAACATGCTAGTTTATACAAAACTTATACTTATATGGTTTGTATTACATTTTATATCCTATTAACACGAATTAACTTTAGGACATATATCACAATCCCCCCCCTTCTAAATTCACCTATTTAATTCGTGTTTTGGTTATAGTCTTTTTTCTCTATCAAGATAAAAAAGCCTCTTAACCATTTGACTATTCTGGCAGTATTTTTCCAGCTGCCTCATTCCAATAGGTTTTTTTCTATGCTCTCTTCCTGTATCCGAGCTTCAAATTTTTCAAGCACCTGAGCAGCCTTACTCTTTTTCTCATTTAGTTTCATGATTTTTGAGACGGCATTATTTTTATTCAACCCCCCTGAGGCCAATTCAGGGTCCATAGGAAGCGCTGCCACTTGCATTCCCTGGACTACTGTATGAATTAGTCTAATTAGACAGGGTATCAGACAAGGCAAGAAGACTAATCCAGCTACAGAGCACAGGATAAAGAATCCCACTTTTTCCCACCAATCTCCTGCCCCAAATAGTTGATCCCACCAGGAAGCTTGGAGTATAGAATTCCATTTCTGCACTGGGACATGTGCCACCTTTTTTATTTCTGCTGCTAAATCTCTAATTGTCTCTCCATAGTCATTGATTTCTATGCAACACTCCGAGTCATTAAATTTCCCCCACACACCCCCTTCTTCTGCTAACAAAGAGTTCAAGGCAATTCTATTTTGGTACACAAACGCCCTCATCTGTGAGTGCTGTCGGGCTAACAGCTCCAGAGCATCCGAAGTGTGATTTGAAACTATTTCCACTACAGCTTGTAATCTAAGCAGTCGGTTCAATAAGTATACTGGGGTTCGGTAGCCCCAGCTTCCATCTTGTGCCCACATGGTGGGGCCATAATATTCTGTAATGCGCTCTGCAGGCCATTCTTCCTCCCCCTATTTCTGATTCCCTCCTACTTGTGGAAGTTCCCTCTTTATCTCCCGTCTTTTCCGGGTGAGAGTCTCATACAAAGAAGCCCCTAGTAAATTACTGCCGGTTCTGGGGAGTGTAAAGAAAGGGGGTCTAATCATCCCTAGGGTACAGGATCCTTTCCACTTTCGGGGTATTTCGTTATAAGCTTTCTTCCCACAAATCCAGTAAATCCCACTTGGGGCTTTCCATTTGATGTTTATGTTTTCTGGTTTTTCCCAAAATTCTTTCAAGTCAGTCAGGGAGTAGTAGAGGTTAGCATTCGTTAACTTATGCCAACAGAGTCCAATTTCTTCTATCCAATTACATCCTTCCTCCCTTTTCTTTCCCTAATACCCATTGGGGGGGGGTCGGGTTGCCACATTTTGGACTTGTTGTTCGAGTTTACAGTTAGGGTGGATAGGCATGGGGTGTAACCTACTATCTCACTGTATACATTTCCTTCCCTGCTAATACAAATCGTCCGTATTACTTGTTCATCCAGTGTCCATCCCTCTGGCCGAGTCATTGTTTTTAGGATTTTGTTATGCCACCTTAGTAGTTGTTCAGGGGCCAAATTTTCACCTTTCCAGGGCCACCTTTCTGCTGATCTCAATCCTCCACAGATCCAGCAGTTAGTTAGCCCTAATTCTGTAGCAATCTCTTGCACTAAATCCAGGAAGAGGTTTTTGCTGGAGGCAGATAAACTCCAATCACTAGATTGTTTTCCTAATTGCTCATATTGCTTGCTAAGTGTCCTCATCCTTTCTTGCTCCATCCTTTTTCTTTTTGCTTCTAACTCCTGCCTTTTGAGCTCCAAGGCTACCTTTTGTATCTTGTTCTCTGGGTCCAACCCTTCTTCATCTTTAGAAAAACAGAATACCTTTTCCAGTTTCAGACATACTCTTTCATCATTTTCACTCAACAAATCCAGTAATATGGGTCCTCCGCTTAAGGAAGTTGTCTGAAGTTTCTTATTCTGTCCCACCCAATATGTTTTCCCATTAAGGGTACACATTTCCAATTTTTTCTTATCATAACACAATTGGTTAACTTGTAAGTATCCCACAAAAGTACTTTCTCTTTTTCCCCCAATCCATACAGTTTTGTTACATTCTTTACAAGTGGGAATTAAAGGTAAGCTATTTAACTCTCTTCTTTTCCTAGACATTGCCATCGGGTTATTGGTTTTGTTCATTTGGGACCCGCTATTCAATTTGTAGTCCCCTCCTCCTCGCAATGTAGACCAGTCTACTCATACCCTGGATTTTAAGACTTGGTCCCAGGTAGGTTCCTCCTACCTGGTTCCTCCTACCTCCGGTGGGTCAGTTCCCTTCCCCGTTCTCTCCTTGGGGTTGGGGAGGCCATTCATGGGGTACACGGCTAGACTCAGGATTACTAGGGTCACCCATAGGCGTATCCCTCTGCCTAACCCTTCGCCCGTTGGGGTGCCAGCAGCGGCGGGGTAAACCATCTTCCTGGCAGCAGGGATATTCTTCCGGGCCCCTACAGGTGCTCCTTTGAGCGTATTGCCTTTTGTATTGCTCCCACTTGGCTATTTTCACTTGGTCAGCTAAACAGGGTACTTTCACTGTTTTCCTACACTTAATCACGAGTGGCTCCGCCCTTTTATTCAGTCCTCCCCTTATCCCGTTCGTGTAATAATGGAACCACTCAGGAGAATCCAATTCAAAAAGGCCCGATTCTGTGGCAATGTACAGAAAGAGATTTGTGAGCCTGTTCTCCTCTTCTAAGCAATGTTCACATAAACTCCAAGGCCTGGCTCCCCGGTAACAATGAGCCACCCCAATCTGTTTACAATACCCACACTTAAAATGAATAAATGGATAGCAGGGACATCCTGCTTAGTTACAACTTATCCGGTAAGCGCTGGTCATTAGGTTTCCCAATGGATCTTCAGCTTTAAATCTCCCGGAGCTGAGGTGACTTTCCACTGCGGAGAGCTGCTTTGCCGTTCAATTCTTTTTACTCGAGATGAGTGGGTCCAGCCTTTTTCTGCTGTTCTCACTGCCGTGTCAGTGGTGAGGAGGACGAGGAAAGGTCCCTCCCAGTGAGGTGACAATGGGGCCTCTTTCCACGTTTTGATCAGCACCTGGTCCCCTGGTTGAATCTTGTGAATGGCGAATCCCAGAGGTGTGCTTTGTGCTATTAGTCCGCGTTTTTGGAGCTCCTGTAAATTTTTATTTATTAAGACAAGATAAGACTGGATCTGGCAATCTTCCATTCATGGGTGTCCAACTGGCATTCCATGCTCATATGGCATTCCATATAGCATTTCAAATGGGGATAAACCAGACCCTGAATGGGGTTGAGTTCTAATATTCAGGAGAGCTAAAGGAAGGCACCTTACCCATGACATTTTAGTTTCTAGCATAAGTTTTGATAATTGAGCTTTTAGAGTCTGATTCATTCTTTCCACCTGGCCTGAACTCTGGGCGTGCCAAGGTGTGTGGTAGTCCCATCTGATCCCCAGGGCCTCTGCCAAGTGTTTTGTGATTTTAGATGTGAAGTGGGTTCCTTGATCTGAATCTATGGAGTCAGGGATCCCATATCTAGGTACTATTTCCTCCAGTATCCTCCATGCTACTGTTTGAGCTGTTGCCCTGGGGCTAGGGAATGCCTCCACCCAGTGTGTTAATTGATCCACTATTACTAGTAAATATCTATGTTTTCCTATTTTAGGCAGTTCAGTGAAATCTACCTGAATCCTCCCAAAGGGGCGGTATGCTAAGGGATGTCCCCCCGGTGTATTTTGTCTGATTCTAGATTTATTAATTTTCTGACACACCAGGCAATTCTGAACTTCTTGTTTTGCTAATTCAAAAATACCCTTGCATCCAAAAAACTTCAGGAATTGTTCTGCTAATGCCTGAGTTCCCCAGTGGGTTTGAGAATGTAACCTTTTTAGTATTGTTCGAGCATATGCTTTTGGAATTAATTCTCGACCATCAGCCAATTTCCATTTCCCTTCCTTTAATGTACCTCCTATCTTTTTGAACTCCTCAATTTCTTTTTCTGTAGGATGTGGGGGAAATTCCTGGGGACCATCCGTGAGGCTTTCAGGGATGTAAAGGGTGAGAAGAGCTGCCTTCCTGGCTTCCCTCCCTGTGTGCCACACTTTAGGGTTAATTTTGTCCTCATCTTCACAGGTTAATTTATATATGCTAACCACTATGTGTGAATCCCTTACAATTAAATTAATACCCAGTGCGACCATCAGATCTCTGCCTAACAAGTTATAATCAGCTTCCTCTACTAGTAACATGTCTCCTAAGCAGATTTTATTATCGGATTCAATCTCCACATCCTTTACTATGGGAACCCTAAATGGTTCTCCCTTAGCCCCTACACCCACCATAAATTCCTTGCTGACCTGGCATCCTGGGGGGTCACTGTTTAAATGTACTTTTCTCAGCCTCAGAATCTACTAAAAAGTCCATTTTTGTTCCCTTGGGTCCAATTTTTAATGTTATCAAGGGCTCTCCCGATGTTATGGACCCCAAAATGTAGAGCCCCTGACGTCCCTAATCTTCTTGAAACATCTTTTCATCCCACATCCTTTTCGTGCAATCTCTTTATGTGCCCCTTTTTCTTACAGTAAAAACATTCCAGCCCCTCTGCTCGATTCACCGGGGTCCCTCTCTGTGGACGCACTGGTCCCTTCGATGGTCCTTTCCTTAAGGGTTTTTCCGAAGCTTGAGGGCGTTCCTGTTTTTGGGCTTCCCTTACAGCTGCTACCAGTACCCTAGCTTGTATTTTCTGCTTTTCCTCATCTCTTCTCATATATATTTTCTGAGCTTCCCTCAGTAGCTCCTGTAATCCTTTCTCCTGCCACCCCTAGATTTTCTCCAACTTTTTCCGTATATCTTCCCATGACTTTGCTACGAACTGGGTTTTTAGCAATAATTCTCCCACAGGAGAATCAGGGTCTGTCCCCGAATATATTTGGAGACTTTTTCTCAACCTTTCTAACTATTCCATAGGGGCTTCCTCTTTCCCTTGACACTCCCCAAAAACCTTACTTAGATTTTGTCCCCGAGGTACCGCCTCCCTAAATCCCTGGATTATTATGTTCCTCATATCGATCATATTCCTCCTACCCTCCTCGGTCTGGGCATTCCATCGGGGATCCTGGCTTGGCCATTTCTGATCTCCGGGGGTACTCTGGGGGTTCCGTTGCTCCCATTCCCTTATCCCTGCCTGACGTATCATTTCTCTCTCTTCCGTGTTGAACAAAGACCTCAGAATGGCTGTGAGATCCTCATATGAATATATACTGGTTCCCAAGAACTCATCCAGCCTTTCAGATACCCCTAAGGGGTCATCCATAAGCTTTCCCATTTCCTTTTTGAAAGCTCTCACATCACTGGTATTAATCGGGACGTTTACGTACCCGATAATTCCTGGGGCGGTTGGCAATTCTCATAAAGGAAAAAGATTAGCCTTCTCGCCTTCCCCTTCACTCTCTGCTTCATTCATTCTCTTTAGCTGCCTTCTAGTCCTCCTAGCAGGTAGGGTATGCTTAGCTTCTGACGGAACCTGCGGTGCTAGGGGAGCGGGGCTGAGGAACGCCGCAAGATCTAATTCAAGCGGCTGGCTATGGAGGAGCGGGGCAGGGGTCTGAGGAACCTGCGTCACCCCCCCCGATGGCCGAGGAGCTGGCACCGGTTCTAGCGGGGGAGGGAGCCCAACCGGTGGGAGCAGAGCCCCTGATTGTGGTCCTAACGGAGGGGCAGATGGAAGAGATGAGGGTCCGGGGATCCCTTGCCCCAAAGGATCTCCCAATCTCCTGGGGTTTTGGGAGTCTTCCTGATCTGGAAGGGGAGGGGGTGAGGGCACTACATAAGGTGGGGGAAGGTTATCTAAGGGTTCCCACTTATCCCCTGAGGCAGATGTAGGGCCCTTTAATTTCATGGGTAAAAGCCTAGCATCGATCCTTCCCCAGATACATGCATATTCCTGTTCTTCTTCACTTCCCCTCTCCTTGACATACTGTGTTAGTGCTTTGCAAATCCATTCTTCAGATGTCCCAAAAATAGGCCAAGTTATGTGGTCCTGTACTTCCACTCCTCCCCATATCTCCATACAATAATGTATCATCTGTTTCTTGGACCTTCTTTTCCTTATAGGGCACTTGTCCCAATGTTCCAGCATCCATCCCAATGGACTCTCGATCGGGATTTCAGGGATTCCTTTACAGGTTCCCTGTTTGCTTTTCTTGAAGCCTTTTTACTATTTTTACTTTTTGTTTGCCCCATGGTGTGGGTCCACCAGACACTGGCCCTTTAAGGGTGATCGCTCCCCCTCGGGGTTTTCCCTGGTGATTGCGAGCTCTCCTTTCTCCTTACTCTCTCCCTTGGACCGTTCCTGGTCCTAGGCTGAAAAGTTTACCAGTCCTCCGAACTCTTTTAGGGACGTACCCTTCCCTTTCAGCCTTCCTGTGACTGATCCCCTTTTCCGAAAACCCCCCGAGTTTTCAAGGCTTGACGTGTGAGGTGCGTTTTTACCCCCCGAAACTTTCGCTTCCCCTGCAACTGACCACACCCCTCGCGGGGAAGTGGAACTGCGGTTTTGGGGTCCCACTCGCTACGTGATAAAATCACGTCTCACTTCACACGCTCGGTCACCCCCACTCAACCACGCAATACTTACGATCCTTTTCCTGCGTGGGTTCTTCGTGCACGTAGACTTTTACGAGTATATTTTCTTCGCCGCGGCTCCGGAGGTTCTGCTCCCCAGACTTCCCCGAGTTCCCCGAGAGCTCTGACCTCGCCTATCTCCCTTTTAAGTGTGGCTTTTAGCTGTTAAGTCCGTTGTGTGGTTGATCGGTTCCACCTGGCTTTCCCAGCTCCGCCAGGCCGCTGAATTCAGCAGGGCGCCCTGGTCAGAGACAGGGATTTGGCGGGGGTCCTGGTATCACTCCAATCACGTCGGGGTCACCAGATTGTAATAAATATGATTCACCAAAATCGATAATTCAAAATTTGGAATTTTATTGAGAGACAGAATAACAGTCTCGGACAGCCACAATTAAAAGGACAGCGTCGAGCCCGGGGTCGCCGCTGGGTGAACAATTGATAACACACTCTGTCAGTCTGTTATCCCCCAAGTTCACATTTTTGGTTTGCAGCAGTCTCTTTTTATACACTGGATCACGGAGAGAGGCTCAGGATTTTGACGGTCCTTCCTCCGAGGCATCTTCATTAATCATGCAGGTTTTAGTTCTAATAGTCTGAATGGATCAGCAGAGGAGGACAATACTGTTAATGGTTCGGTCCAGGTGTGGTGTGGAGATGTTAATTTCTGACGGAGACGATCTAGATACTGATCTGATGTAATCATCTGGTTCTCCGGGCTATCATCTCCTGTTGGAGTCCAGGGCATTCCTTTGGTTGCCCTGGAGGGTCAGGGACCTGGGCAGGGGGGTCTGGGACCCCAGCCCAGAGCCCAGAGCTCAGAGAGACACTGGATTTGATTTCAGTCCATGGGAGAGGCTTCTTGCACTGCAGGAAGCATTGCAGGCCACAAGAGTGTAAAAATAGTAGTTTAGTATATCACAGGGTGAAAAAACAGTGGGTTTGGGATTTTTGGCATTGAAGTGAATGGGGCAAGATGGAGAATTTAGGGCGTTGTCTCTTTCTTCTTCCTTCTTGTTCCCTCACTCCATTTCTGCAGTGACGTTGGCACAAAGTAGTTAGTGAGGATTGGTTCAGAGTAAAGATGACCTTTTTAGTAATAGTGATAGACATTGGTAATAAATAGTAAATAAAGAATACGTAGCAATTAGTATAAAAGATAAGGACAGCCCAGAGACGGGGGGAGTCACCAGATGTCCGAGCCGCGGCAAACATCTTTTGGACACTGAGAAAATTGTAAGATAAGAACTAATAAACGAAGCATGTAACCTTGAAGACTCCGTCTTTTCCTGCGTTTGGCACAGAGCTTTGCAGAGGGCCAGAACTCTAAAACCACCTGAGAGCCAGGGAATTTAAGCTCCTAAAAAGGAGCCCCCGACAACTGCCGTCCCTGGGATGGGCAGAAACAACTGCCGTCCCTGAGATGGGACAGAAACAACTGGCACCCCAGATGGGACAGAAACAATCTCCATTTTCCGTTGCCTTTTGTTCCCTTTCAAGGATTCCCGGCAGCGGCATTTTTCTCGTTCCCCTTTCTGGTAATTCCAATCATGTTTTCCTCGTGTCCCTCCCATGCCTTTTCAGGCTAGAGAAATTCCTGTATTTTGTTGAGCCACCTTCCCCTGAGTTAACTCACAACATGCTAGTTTAAACAAAACTTAACTTATAACATGCTAATTTATACAAAACTTATACTTATATGGTTTGTATTACATTTTATATCCTATTAACACGAATTAACTTTAGGACATATATCACAGCTCTAATGAGGACTAGTAAATAAACTATGTCAAATTGTTCAGTTGAAATCACTTCCTTGACTAAATGATTGTTTCCCACATGACATCCTTGTATTTCTGGTGGTTGTATCAAACTTCTGTATGGAGAGGAAACCAAGTCTCAGACTGTGTTCTAGATTTAGTAATATTTCCAAACTGATAAAAGAAAATTTTAAAAAGGCCATATTTGGTACCTTCCTTTCATAGCCAGAGGCAGACCTTGCTGAGTAGGCCCATGCAAACACATCTTGCCTAGGAACCCTCTGCAATTGCAAAGTTTTAGTCACATTTAGAAATCCTTTTTGGTCCTCCAGTATCCTCTGGGATGTCCTCCTGGAGTCACTGTGGCCCCACCAGCAAAAAATAGGAGGAAAAGAGTGCAGCAGACCCAGGCATCACAGATGGTCCACATCAGCAAGGAGAAAAGCACTGTAAACAATACAATAACGACATCTCAGAAGAGGGGAACAAACAAACAAATAGACCCACCAAGACCTGCAATAGACCTACCAAGCACCTATGGTCAACAGGATTTGGAGTGGGAGTCAGCTTTTGAGTTCTTACTCTCCTTCCACCTTTTGTTTGTTTTCAAGACAGACTGAGCTTTTTAAAAGCTGCAGTACAAGGAGAAAGCTTAATGTGTGTTGGGGGTTACTTTGTTCCTTTTTGTCTTAAAGAATTTTTCCCCATGAGTTATTAGAAAACAAAGTGCTGGTGCTTAGATGGTGCTTGACCCACACAAAGACATGGCCGGGAGGGAGAAGATCACACGACGTTTGGGGGAGGGAAAAGGACAGGGCTGGGGGAGCTGAGGGTTCTTCCTGCTCTCTGCATGGCAGAGGACAGCCAGGCTGCTGCTTGCTGCGGGAGGAGTCCACTGCTAACGGAGGGTCTAGAATTCTACCATCATTCATCATCTGCTCATGTGCCCAGAAATTCGGAGTCCCCTTCACCTGCCCTGCTGGATCTGGGCCAGCCCCGTCCAACCATCGTGGCTTCTTCAGCACTGCTCACTTTGCTGGGACACGCTGCTGCCTGCCAGGACATTCCCTCCTATCTGCTGGGGACCTCTGCTGTTCCAGACACCAGCCTGGGAGTTTCCACCATTACAGCTTGGTGCTCTTGGGGAGCAGAGCATCAGACTGCCCTGGGCTTTGTGAAACAAAGCCCCTCAAGGTTCCTGGTTCTGTTTATTATTAATGCTGTAGTTGTTGTTGTTTGTCCTGTTATACTTACTAGTAAAGAACTGTTATTCCTTTCCCCATAGCTCTGCCCGAAAAGCCTCTTTAATCTTCTAAATGATAATAACTTGGAGGGAGGGGATTGGAATTCTCCATTCCTAAAGAGGCCCCGCCCCTCCCTAGCAGATACCTGTCTTTCAAACCAAGACAATGAGGCAGAAGGGTGGTGGGTTGGTTATTTTTTTCTGGCCTGTAGATCCCTACTTTAATTCTCTGTGAGTTACCGAATATAGCAGAAAATAATTTGGTGCTAACCCCTGGACTATGGTATTTGTAATAAATAGCCAAGCCAAATTCAGTAGATCAAAATTTAGAATTTTATTTTGAGACTTAAACACAGTCTCCGGTAGCCACAATTAAAATGGACAGCATCAAATCCCGGGGTTTCGGCACTGGGTGAACGCAGTAACAGACTCTGTCAGCCTGTCATCCCCTCTGTTCAAAAACTGGGTCTAATACTGCTGGTTTTTATACAGTCTTCCGCTGAGAGTGGACCGAGACTGTAAGACTCCCCCTCCGTGGTAGCTTCATTAGACATTCATGTTCAGGTCCAGGGTCTGTTGAACGGTTTCTCAAGGTGGAACAATGCCATGATTGCCGTGTCAGGAGGAGGTTTGGAAATGTTAAATTGGGCCAGAACAGATAAGATATCGATCTGATCTAATCGTTCGATGGTTAGCGCGCCCATCTCCCATTTTCCGCTCGTGGTGCCTTTCTGTCGATTCATCCTGGGGCGATTCCCGGCAGAAATTCCTTCTTTCTCTCAACCCTCGTGTCCCTCCGTGCTGTTTTAGTCTTAGTTAACCCTAAACATACCTTCAGGTTTCCCGATCTCAACTTAGACTGAAAGCAGGTCAATTTTACATTGCATATTATTACATTTCATCGTAGAGTAATTACACTTCACAACACAAATTAACTTTAGGTCATATATCACAGTATTCATTTCTATCATCTGTGATCCTATAAATAAAATGAGATCATCTTATTCAGTTATGTTCAGCTGGTATGTTCACTAATTTTGTCCCTATCCTAGTAATGAGTCCTTTCAAAATGTTTTACAAAATACACAGACTACAAACTACAGACTGCAATTAATAAATACATGTTATGCAAAGAACATGATTGCCTTCTTTGAAAGCACTATGACATCAGCAAGATGTCAGAAGGAGCTAATTTATAAGCTATACAAGTACAATGAAAATGGTTTGATAAGAATTTTGAAGAGGTTCCACCTGTACAACAAAGTTGTTTTGAAAATTTAAGGTTGTCTCTCATTTAAGCACAAACTAGGATAGGGCAAAGTTTTTAGAAAGCACAAAGGAAATGCAGACAGACTGTAGCTAAAGGTTTCATACAGGAATACCTCCTTGTCTTGTTCACTGCCCTGGCAAGACACTCATCTCTTTTAAGCTCATGCTGAGATAAAAAACTTTTATTGGCCTCCTCATTTGCCATGGACTTTCAGGACTCTCCAAATCTATATGAGAAGTCAGAGTTTCAATCTGCCCTCTGTCACCTCCCTTTACCTGGCCTTGCCCTGTAGCCTGTCATCACCTTCTGTGCCAGTTCATGCTGCAGAGATCCACAGAGAGAATATGATCTTTTCCCTTCAGACACAGAGCAACCTCAGGCAGAGCAAAGAGGGGCCTTCTTCTTTGTGGCTCAGCCACCCCACTGAACATGCACAGCTGTCAAGATACAGCAGATTCTGAATGAATCAGCAGCTGCACAAATTACTTAAAAAGAAGAGCTTGCCACCAGAACTGTGAGGACTGCAAAACAGTAAGGTACTCAGCTGAAACTTTCTTGATTTGCAAATTTTCCCTGCGTCTTGAAGGATATGAGTACTATAGACACTGAAGAAATATTCATTAAAGGGTACATACAGTCATATGATACCTGTGATATGTGACCTAAAGTTAATTTCTGTTCGGTATTGTGATATGTAATTAATTTGCATTAAAGCCAATCTGCGTTCGGTTGTATTTAAGATCTGTAGAACCTAAAGTGTGTTTAGGGTTAAAGAAAAAAAGAAAGCTTAACTGCAAGAGGGGGACACGGGGGCTGGGGGACGGGGAGGGTCCCTGCCAGGAAAAGCCTCAGGACAACCAACAAAACTAAAAGAATGGGAAAAATGGGGAGATTGGCCATGTCTCCCCCAGAGATGGGCATGCTAATGATCGAGTGATTAAGAGGAGATTGATATCTTATCTGTTCTGGCCTGATTTAATATTTCCAAACCTTCTCCGGACCCGGCAATCATGGCATTGTTCTACTCCGAGAACCTTTTCAACCGACCTGGGACCTGAACATGAATACCTAATGAAGCTACCACGAAGCAAGAGCGCTACAGTCACTGTCCACTCTCAGCGAAAGACTCTATAAAAATCAGCGGCCCTGGGCACAGTTGGTGAACAGAGTGGATACGGAGCAATAGAGTCCATTTCTGCGTTCACCCAGTGCCGAAACCCCGGGTTTCGACGCTGTTCCTTTTAATTGTGGCTGTCAGAGACTGAATTTAAGTCTCGAAATAAAATTCTAAATTTTGATTTACGGAATTGGGCTTGTTCGTTCATTACAACACCTTTTGCTGTGTAAAGGCTTTTATTGTGTTATTCACAGCATCTCACTTCTCCAGAAGTGATCCAAGCGTGAGATGAGCTGTTATGTAGTGAACTGGGTTAAGAACTGGCTGAAAGGCAGGACTCAAGTGTTGTAGTAAATGGGGAAACATCTGGCTAAAGACCAGTCACTAGCAGTGCTCCTTAGGCCTCAGTGCTAGGGAAAGTACTATTCCATACATTTATCAATTTTCAGAATGCAGAGGCTGGATGTGTCACAAGCACATTTGCTGGGAAATGCTATTGACTCTCTTGAGGGACTAAAGGCTTTGTAGACGCGCCTAGACAGATTGAACACTGGCTAATCATCACTGCTGTGCAATTTAACAAGTGTCAGATCATGCATCTGGGAAAGATGATGGCACAACCTGATTGGCTGGAGAGCAGCATTATAGAAAGGGATCTAGGGGTGCTGGTGGACAGCAGGCTCCACCTCAATCAGCAGGACAACAAACCCATCCTGGAGTGCATGAGGTACAGCACAGCCCAACAGCCAACAGAGAGAATTGCACAGTGTGCAGTTCTGGCCTCAAAATTCAAGAAGAATGTGCACCCCTTGGATGCACCCAGAGGTGGTGGAAGGGCTGTAAGGGCTGTAAGGGCTGTCCAGTGAGGAACAGCTGAGGAGACTGGGTTTGTCCAGTTTGGAGAAAAGGAGGCTGCAGCTTCCTGGGGAGGGGAAGTGGCGAGTGGGGAGGTGCTGATTTCTTGTCCCAGGAATCCAGTGACAGGATGCCTGGAAATGGCTCAAAGCTGCACTAGGAGAGGTTCAGGCTTGACATTAGGATGCAATTCTTTACTAAGACAGTGGTCAGGCCCTGGAACAGGCTTTTTAGAGAAGTGGTCAATGCCCTAAGTCTGCCAGCACCAAACAGGTATTTGCACAATGCCTTTCATAACGCCTTAACTGGTGAGCCCTGAGGTGGTCAGAAAATTGGGCTGGATATACATGCCTTCCAACCAAAATACACTATTCTATTTTCTTCTGTTCCATTCTGTTCTATTCTACACTATTCTAAATGGGCATTTATGACAGTTTCATCCATTATTTCCACACACTGTACAGAGCAGCTTCTAACTTCTAACAGGAACAAAAAGATTCTCCACCAAGCAGTCCATTCTTGCACTGGATGTTCACACCCAGGCATCGGTGCAGTTAGTTTTTTGCCATGATGGTGGCTGATAAATAATGTCCTTGTCTTTAATCTTGTCTCTTAAGCTTTGACGTTTTATTTTTCTACTGTTGAGTTGAAGAGGGAAATGAGAGAGCAGCTGGGTGGTCATCTGGCAGCCAGCCAAAATCAAACTCCACAATTATAGTCTCCAAGTCCAGACTAGAGCTAATTTTTTAAACAGTTTTACTCTTATGAGTAAGTTGCCTTCAACTTTTGCTTGATCCTTGGCAAACTATGGAGCAAGTAACATGATAATGGGAACGCACTAATTGCAGTTCTCGTCAGTGTGAGCTGCAAGGGCAGATGATACATTTGTTCACAAAAACTATTTTCAGAGCTTGTGAGTAATACATTGCTTGTGAATCAAAAGCTGGGAAATACTGACATAACACTGTAAAAAAATTAAAAATCCAGTACTGACTTTAAAATGCTGTCAAATAAAATATAGTGCAGATGAGGGAGGAGGATGAGTTTATAAATTTCCACCTACATACTAATTAAGACTTGATTTTTTTTATAGTCTGAAGTCTTTCATTGTGGCACAAGTTGCGTGTCAAAATGTAATATAAAATTGTCTTAAGTCTCAAAATAAATTTCTTCAAGCTGGAAGATGTCCTCTTTTCATCTCCAAATTATTTCATACACATTGCATCATGAAGTCTTCAGAACATTTAATCCTAATGAGGTCAGATCATCTCAGATACTTTAAGACATTCCAGCATTTTAGGATTTGTCTCAGAGACTGTGCTATTAAGGGAAGCATAGCAGTCTTGAACACTTCACCTCTCTTCTGCCACATGAGGTTCTATGAGTGTTGAGATGTGGAACTAAATTCATTTCCAGCCCTCAATATGAGGCAAATAAGGTAAGTAAGTAGATCTTGGAAAATGACTGGCAAATTTTGTATCCTATGTCTTAGTCTACCACAGCTTTCCTATGCAACTACAGGCTTGTTGGGTTTGTTCCCCAGCATTCAGGTGGTTTTAGAGTCCTTTGCCCTCTGCACAGCTCTGTGCCAAACCAAAGGAAGAGACGGAGTCTTCAGGTTTAGATTTTTCAAGGTTGCATACTTCATTTATTGTTTCTTATCTTACAATTTTCTCAGTGTCCAACAAGATGTTTGCTGCGGCTTGGACTTCTGATGACTCCCCCCAAACTGGGGCTGTCCTTAACTTTTATACTAATTGCTACGTATTCTTTATTTACTATTCCTTACCAATGTCTATCACTAATACTAAAAAGGTCATCTCTACTCTGACCCAATCCTCACAAAGTACTTTGTGCCCATGTCACTGCTGAAATGGAGTGAGGGAAGAAGAAAGAAGAAGAAGAAGGAGACAACGCCCCAAATTCTCCATCTTGCGCCCATTCATTTCAATGCTAGAAACCTAAATATACTGTTTTTTCACCCTGTGATAAGCTAAACTACAATCTTTCACACTCTTGTGGCCTGCAATGCTTCCTGCAGTGCAGGGAGTCCTTCCCATGGACTGAGATCAAAGCCAGTGTCTCTCTGAGCTCTGGGCTGGGGTCCCAGACCCCCCTGCCCAGGTCTCTGACCCTCCAGGGCAGCCAAAGGAATGCCCTGGACTCCAACAGAGGCTGTCTTATCCCATCTGTGCCTCATAGTCCCCTTCTGTGCATGTAGATAACAGGTTGTTGGTTTTTTTTTTTTCTCTTCATGGTAATGTGAATCTGAGTTCATTAATCTTTGGGAGTCACCTTGTCCTGTAAGAGTCACACTTGCTGTGTATAACTCACTCAGTAAACTCAGGAAGGGCTCGCATTGTTACTTTTTTCTTCTTCCCTGCACTTTTGAAGCCATTGCTGTTTCAGTGTTGGCTAAGATTTCCAAATGGCCAAGACAGCAGAAAAGCCCCCTGTCCTTCTCTTACTTGTGGCTGTGAGCACCAGGGCCAACATTAAAGCTTTTCCTTAAGGAAAGCTCTTTGAGAACAATAGACTACAAGGAAGAGAAAGGGCGACTTACCTTTTCAATTAATTCCCCAAAGATAAGTATCAGGTAACCACTACTGAGGAATCCCTTTTCCAGTTCATCTGCTTGTTAAAAATAAAAAAAAATTTAAAAAAAAAAAAAAAAAAAGCCTCATTGATGTGTATGAAAATTCTTTACAGTTAAATAGGAAAAGTGGTTTATCTTATGAACAGGCAAGTCAGATGATGCGCAAACAACACATTGTAATGTCTGATTTGTGAAGAAACATAAAATACTTTCATTGACAAGAAATCCAAGTTTCATGGCTTATTGTGTTGTGTAGCAGTGTACCTGTAAGTGCTGCACCACCTCAAATGGGAAAGAGGAAAGTGAAACTATGGTACTTCACTGTTCTCTTGCATTCAGATCAAAGCTTTTATCTGCAGCCTCTGATTTTAATTATATTAAAAAACTTTAAAGAAAAAGTTGAGTTTTTTTAACTTGAAATGCTATTCCTCTTAGAAAAAAGTGCTTTGAATGTGAACTGCACATGCTTTAAGAGAGAAATACAGGATTAATTTGTGCATAACCTATTACTACACTGGAGGACTTGAAGAGTTGCAGGTAGGACTATTTGTCTTTTTTTCCAGTAGAGGTTCCTATGGGAGTAGAGCTTCCCTGATAATTAGACTTCAACTTGTACTGGCCTATGTAGCCCACTTAGTACTGACAATACTAAATCAGTAAGTATTTAAACACTCAGAAGACTGCAGAAAAACAGTAAAATGACACAGGCCGAGTGCACCTTTCTTTTGATTTTTACTTGAGGTTGTGGTTTTCTTCTTTTCAAAACCACAGCTGTTCCTACCACTCCCTCCATCATTTGTACCTCATTTGACATAACTACACTTTGTGCAGCTGATACAACTTGATTTCATACAGATAATTTCCAACATCTGCTAGCGCCTGCACAGAAATTGTCATGATACATCTAAAGCTCCTTAGATGTTAAAACAGTTTCCTTTTCAAAGACTTGTCAGTGCACAAAACATTCTGGAAGAGCATAAGACACCACAGGGCCATTTTAATTATATGTTAATTATCCTGAAAGTGACTTAGCTAATTTTGAACACATGTATCACAACCAAAGCATTTACATGAGTAAAAAACTTCATTCAAAAGATTTACCAGGAAACAATCATAACTCAAATTTACATTGAGGTACAAAGTGGAGAATGAGACACAGGAAAATCTACAGTGAATACAGTTTTTTAATTAATGAATACTAGGTACTACTGTCCAAATTAACTGAAGCTGAGAGAGTGCTTCTCAAGCAGTAAAGGAATATTGTATGTGACAAGCAATATGTGCAATTACTTCTGAATAATCCCACTTTGCAACAAGGCAGTGTGTATGTTTCTGAGAAGATGAATAAATACTGAATTTCAGAAGTCATGTCATTCTGCAAAATTAGGTAGCATATGCCCTAGTTCTTGCAAAAACTGACAGGAGGTTATTTTGCTACTGATTTCCTGTAATAGCATGACACTTCCTACAATCCCCACTGCCAAGCCATGCTGGTTTTTGCTTGTATTGCAAAATGGAACCATCTCTCCTGAATTCTCTGAATGATATTTGCCTGTAGGCTGGACAGTTTCCTGCAACACACACAGGTGTACTTTATGTACATAAATGTACACTTTAATCCATAAAGTGTACTTTATGGATTGCAACAAGAGTATTAAATATACATTTAGAAGAAAGCAGGCACTGCCTAGCAGGGTTCCGATGAGCAAGAGTACATTTTCCCTTATATGGACAGTGAAAGAACAGATTTACTTCTTTCCTTAGGTACTTTGATGTTCTGGGTTTGTATGCCCAAGACATACTTTCAAAACCTGAGTTAAACTCAAGGTTAAGTTCCCCACTGATCAAGATCTACAATGGTTACCACTTTCCAAGAATCCTCTGAAGCACCTAAAGAACTTTTCAAGGTGCCTGCAACACCCTGAGCAGTTAAAGCAAGAATCACATTTTCTATATAACATTTTCAGACAATTGTTTTGTGGATTTTTTTTTCTTATGAGGAAATCTTTGTCAACAAGCTAAGCTTTTCCTGTTTCAATACTTGTAGAAAAGCTGTTCAAATGCTCACTTATTTCTATCTCATTGTTCCTTTAGTCTACATGAAGCCTCACAATCTTTTTTTGCCCTCCCCAGATTTTCCCTTATATATTTAAGCATGAGTAGACAAACTGCACAGTACATCTCTGACAGAGAAGTTGAGCCTAAGGAGCCAAAAGGAAAAAACATCTAAGCAAAAGCATCTTTTACAGCACATTGATGCACAGGTGGAAGAGAGGCCTGTGGCCCTGTTCAATTCCTTGAAAGTGGCATTACAGGCTTTCTCCCAGCCTGTGATCTCATCTACCAGGCACAGACAGCCAACTGCTAATGCCAGCCAACTCCTAATGCCAGCCAACTGCACCACAGGCTCTTTTCACTCTATGCCCACATGCCAGATATTGTTAGATAAATGCATTTGGAAAATGAATCAGCAGGCAGTTCTGCAAGTCCCTCATGGAGCACGGGAGGCAGCTGTCTCTGTCGATCCCTACACATTCGAAGCACTTTTGTGGCAAGGTACCTCATTTAAACTTCTAGTACAAGAGAATTGTTGCAGTACATAATTCAGGACTTGACCTTGAGAGGAATGAGATTTGTCTTTACAAACAAGCCCTGAGTCTGCTAGTAGATAAAACTAGCACTGAGAGATAAGAGGAACAATGGGAAGGATTCTACTGATTGATGAATGGAGAAGAAGATACTTGCCTTTACAAACAAACCATAAGTTTGTTTGTAAATGAAACTGGATATTGAAAGATGAAAGCAACAATGGGGAAAACCCATAAATCTCATAAAAATTAAAAATTAGTGGGGAATCTTAATCTCTTAATCTCTTTTAATACATTAAAAGTGGAATCTCAGGTCTTAGGCAGTTCAGGAAGTCTGTACCTCTCAAGTACCTCAACCAGTGGAGAAAGAGAGAGGGAAATGCGGCTGGGAAATTAGGATAAAAAGGAGGCTGCATCCTCCGAAAAACTGAGAGACCCCAGGGGAAATGCCCCATGGCCTCTCCCTTTATTCAAATAAAGTAAAAGGACTCCTCTGTCTCCTTTTTGGACATAAACCACTGGTGTTCCTGGATTAATTTTCCTAACAACCTTACAACCCAAAATCCCACAGAGCTATGCTGGACCTTGTACATGGATAAAACCTGATGAGTTGGGAATGTCTATCCAACACTCAACAATCTTAGTGCAGCATTGCAACAGCAACTTGGTCGGTTCCATGCTAAAGCAAAGCCTTGATGTCTTCGAACAATCTCTACCCCTCTTGGAAACACGCTGGTAAGGAAAAGTTAAAAGGTGCACATGAAATATACAAAGCTGGCTTTATGTACTTTTTAATTCAAATAATTTTGTTCTCCATCATCCCTCAGCCATGGGACACCATGGAATGCAAAGGGAAATTCATTATTTTTTCCTAGTTAGGCTAGCTGATCTCATAATACATATCACATGCATCTCCCTGGCATACTGATGGGAAAGATATATGCATTTCATTCAGTATAGGTAAATCCTTTAGCATTATGTTCTCTCTTACTAACGTGCAAAATGCAGAAACTATCCTAAAAATAGCATTAATAGAACCTGCCAAGATGCCTCTAATCTTCCTCAATGTCTTGGTTTGAAAAGACAATTATCTGCTAGGGAGAGGCAGGCCTCTCTAGGAATGGGGAATTCCAATCCCTTCCCTCTGTGTTATTATAATTTGGAAGATTAAAAATAACTTCTCAGTCAGAGCGATGGGGAAAGGAATAACAGTCCTTTACTATTAAATATAACAGGACAAACAAACAACAACAGCAATAATAATAATAACAATAAACAGAACCAAGAACCCCAAGGGGCTTTGTCTCTCAAGTCCCAGGCAGTCTGATCTCTTGGGACCCCAAGAGCACCAAGCTGAAACGGTGGAAACTCCGGCGCTGATGGCTGGAAATGGTGGATTGTCCCAGCAGGCAGGGGGGTGTCCTGGCAGGCAAAAGTGAGCAGTGGTGAAGAAGTCGCAGCGGCTGGACCAGGGCTGACCCAGATCCAGCAGGGCAGGCGAAGAGCTCCAAATTCCTGGGTGCTCCAGCACAGGATAGAATTCTCAGGACCAAACCCCTCCATTAACCATGGAATCCACACAGCCAGCAGTTGCCCGACCATCCTCCCTAGGAAACCGAGAGCAGAGCCACCACCACCCTCAGCTCCTGGGAGCCTTTACCTCCTGCCTAAGTGATCCACTTCTTTTGTACGGGTCAAGCACCCTTTAAGCATCAGTATTTAGTCTCCTAGCAACTTATGAGGGGAAAAATTCCACAGGAAAACTTAACCCCCAACACCCAACTTTTTATATTTGCCTGTTAGATATTTCTTTAATTTTATGGATATGCATTTTGCAGGAGTACTAATGTTTAACAGAATTCCTCTTATGGGAGCAAGGTGATGAAACCTTGAGAGATTACTGAGAGATACAGTTTTCCTGGAATGTTGGTACTGCAGCTGCTACTTCCAGATAAAGAGCAAGTTTGCCTCTAGGTTTCTGCCAGGAGTAGTTAACACAAATTCTGGCAAAGGCCCCAACTTCTCTTGAAAGACAAAGACTGGAGGGAGTCAGTGCTGCTTAAAAATGTTGCTATGAAGACCACCTTTTCAAAAATATTTCATCCATTTTTGATTCTATTTAATATATATACATACATCTGCCAAGGTTTTAAGTTTATGTCATCATCATAATAATAGACAGACTCTAACTGGGTAGGATATGGCAGTGTGAGACACCTATTTTCAGCCATTCTGCTGATTGCTACTTGAAACAAAAGGACGGAGTGTTAAAGAATAGTCCAGACATGAAAGGAAAATATCATTACACAAATTATGTTATTAATTTATAAAATTATCATAAAGATTTCTTACAAATTTTGTTTGTAAGTGATAATTGGAACATCCATCTTCATGGTAAGTTAGCAGGGACTATTTACTTGCTATCTTGGGGATTATCAGGACAGAATCTTCTAACTTGCAACACCCAAAACTACCTTCAGGACTCGAGGTGAGGCCACCCCAGAGCAGAGCAGGACTATCCCCTCGCTCTCCCAGCTGGTGATTCTGGGCCTGATGCACCCCAGGACAGGGTCGACCCTCCTGGCTGCCAGGGCACTGCTGACTCAGATTCAACTTACCACTGACCAGGACATCTGGGTCCCTTTCTGCTGTGCTGCTCTCCACCCTCTCATTCCCCAGTCTAACTGTACATCCAGGGTTACCCCATCCCAGGTGCAGAATCCAGTATTTGTCCTTGTTAAGTTCTACCAAGCTGGTGATTGCCCATCTCTCCAATTTGTTGAGGTCTCTCTGCAGAGCCTCACTACCCTTGAGGGAGTCAACAGTTCCTCGCTGTTATAAATTGCACAACTTAAGGTTTAGTCCCAATTAGAATTTTATTAATTACAGCAAGCGAGGCATAAGCAAATGCAGCGCTGGGCGACAGGGGGAGTCTGCACTCCGCCAACTGCCGCACAGTTACGGTCTTCCAGTCCCATTTTATACAGTTCTTTATCGTGTAGGTTTCACAATGTGTGTTATCTTGTTGCTAGGAGGCCGTCTTCTATCTTCTGAAAACAGTTACAGTTCCTTTTCCTGAAACTCAAAAGCTTTGTTAAGCAATAGCACATGTGTCTAAAAAATTATGAGTCATCCTGTGTTTGCAAGTTTAAAAAGTCATGAGTCATTCTGTGTTTGCAAGTTTAAAGATTCTCTTAAAAGTCATGAGTCATCCTGTGTTTGCAAGTTCAATGAACAAAGCATTAACCCGTTACACTCCCCATTCTGTATCATCTGCAAACTTGGTGTACCTTCAAATCCTTTGTCCAAGTCATTGATGAAGATGTTGAGTACACAGGGCTTAAGATGGAGCCCTGTGGAACCTCACTAGTTACCATTCTTCTGATCTTGCAAGATTCAAACCTGTTTGTGAATCACAATTCTACTTTGGAAGCAACTATCATAAATAGTAAAAAGTTACCATAATACCAGAAACTATTTGCTCAAGTCTGTTAGTAGCCAGAAGCATTGTAGTTTACTATGTCCACTTTTAAGTTGTATTGACTTCAGGAGTATTGTGCAGTCTTTAACCAAGGCAACAAAAAGAGGTTCTCACACTCATGTAACCCTTTTAAATTAATTATTTGGAATGGTGAAAAAAGCACACTTGCATAATAGAGACAGAATTTCCATAAATAATTTGAAAATAACACTAGCCCAAGATTTCTGTTTAAGATAACTTCTATTTTGATTTGTTCTGGTTTGTTTGTTTATTTACATATGATTTTTCACATAATGCTTCTGTAAAGAAGAAGTTTGTTACAAGGCAACTGTAATTATCTGTGAATTACTGAAAGAAATCTAGAGAGAATAATTAGTAAGTTATCTCCTTCTTTTTCTCCTAAGGTTGCAGTCCTTTTGTAGCTGCATAAAACTTTAACCTAAATATGGTGGTTTATAGCTAACCTTGAAATACCTGGATACAAAATGTTTTTATTTAGTACTGTAAATTCAATGTATGCTCAAACACAAAAACTGTGAAATGGAAACATTATAGTGTTGATATTTTTATCTTCATCACTTCATGGAAGAGCAAATCTTAATTGGCAATTTATTATTAAAAAAAAAAAAAAAAAAAAAAAAAAAAAAAAAAAAAAAAAAAAAAAAAAAGGATTTCCTGGATAAGGATTTCTGGAAGCTTGAATGCAAATGCTGTAATGCCTGAAAATAGATTATTACTACACACTCACTAGAGAACACCTGTGCTGAGAGAGAAGGAAAAATTATGGCACATCAGAAGACTGTGAAACATGTGCTCTCTCTTCTCCTACTCTCCCTTTAATTATTGACAGCCTGTCACTTAGGTGCCATGGTATGATGAATAATAAAATAGGATCCAAGCTGTATTTTTCTCCAGGATTTATTCTTCCAAATCAAATACTGCCATCTTCAGGCAGACCATACTTCATGTTTACAAGTCTAAGGGTTAATAGTTACTGAGGGGGTCACACTTCAAATAAACGAAAAAATAGTTGTTTTGAAGATCTTTCAGATTGATATCTTTTATGAGACAAAGAAAGGGATCTCCAAATTTTGGCTTCTACCTTTGGGAATAAGGTTTCCGCTACCTAAACTCACCTAAGTGTTATTTTGGGCAAAACATTAATGAAACCATTCAACTATTTCCCTTGTTTTAATGAGAGATAAGCAGTTAAGATTATAGCCATACAAGAGACCCTGACTGCTAAGCACTTCTAAGTATGCATACTGTATGTTGTAAACACACAGGCATGTGGGCCTGATATTTCTAAGTCTGAAGGGATTTTAGCCTGCTTGCAGTGCTAACTCTTTCCCAAAGGAAAAGTTCTTGAGAAAGCCTGTTCTCAAAACAATCTTGGCAAAACAACTGTCCTTACCAAAACAATCTTTCTCCAGATGGTGTTTTGCTGTTTCTCTAGTTTCACCAATGGGATTAGAGAAGTATCGTTCCTAGTCACCAATCATATTAAGTTTGTATTGGAACACCTTATAAAAGGTGGTAAGAATTAGACCATAAAGCTTCTATACTCCTTGCCTTCTGAAATACTTGAAGTCTTTCATCTTTCTTTCATGTCCGACAGCAACACAGGCAGGTCAATGTGGAAGCAGAGTGTAAACTATTGTAATTCAATGGATTGAATTTATGTGTCATATTTATGGGTGTTTTTCCTTCCAGAAAAATAGAACATTAAGGTGACATTTGTGTATCACATTATTATATCTGTAGAACAAATAAGAAAAGGCAAACTACCCCTGCAAACTGATAATATACAGTATATGCTACCCAAATATTCATCAGAGTAGGGACATTACCCTTCCTTTTCCTCCTGGAGTTCCCTGAAACTGAGATTCATTCATGAGAATCATAGCCTCCATTCATGTGACTCCATGAGAATCACATGAAATATTAGACAATACAATGGTTGCAATGAAGACTATGACTTGCAAGGTATCAATAAGCAGCAAAGCCTTTCATTTAAACACTGATGATTTTGGCCAAGGCAGAGTTAACTTTCTTCACAGTGGCCAGTATGGGGCTGTGTTTTGGATTTCTGCTGAACACAGAGTTGATAATACAAAGAAGTTTTTGTTATTGCTGAGCAGGGATTGCACAGTCAGGGCCCTTTCTGCTTTTCACACTGCCATGCTGGCAGAGGCTCTGTGTGTGTGTGTCTGAGGGGGACACAGCCAGGACAGGTGACCCAAACTGACCAAAAGGATATTCTAGACCATATGGCATCTGGCTCTGTGTAAAGTGGGGAGAAGAGGAAGGAGAGAATATTTGGACTGATGGGGTTTGTCCTCCCAAGTCACCATTAGTGTGATGGGGCCCTGCTCTGCTGGAAATGGCTGAACACCTGCCCACCCACTGGAAGCAATAAATTCATTCCTTGTTTTGCTTTGCTTGGGTGCATGGCTTTTGCTTTCCCTATTAAACTCTCTGCATCTCAACCCACGACCTTTGCAGCTTTGACCCTTCTGATTCTCTCCCTGATACAGTTGGTGGGGCAGTGAGGAACGGTCTCCATGGAGCTGGGCTGCTGGTGGGGTTAAACCATGACAAACACTGAGACATATTTTTTAAAATTTCTTATTAGAGTACAAAATCAGATACTTTTTTTTTTTCATTATGGGAACTATCTTACTCTACTGGCAGGATATGCTGTCTGATAATACATAAATACTGTATTGTGCTGGCTTGAAAGCAAAACCAGCAAGAGACTCCAAGTCAGAAAAAACAATTTAATAGGAGAGAGAGAGAAAAAAAAAAAAAAAAAGAGCAAAATAAAATAAAACAAATGCAATAGTACAAAAGATAACTAACAGAGTCAGAATACAACCTGATACCCTGTGGTTGTGGTAGCAGTCCAGATGAAGTGGTCTTGTTGAAACAGTGATCCCGTCGAAAGGTCTGGTAGCTCTTGTCCTCTGGGAATCCAGTGCGTAAGGCTGCCTGTGCTGTCCCAAATCCCAGATTATATCCAGGTGAGAATGCTTGGCTCCTCCCCCTGGGCAGAGCATCTCACAATGGGCTGATATCATTCTGAGTCCTGCAATGGGTCCTTGATTGCCCATTAAACAGAGATAGCTCCTGGAGGGAGTTACCTATGAGTCATGCAGCAGGGCATTGATGGGCCATTAACAGAAGATAGTCTGGAAGGAGGGGGCAAGGGAAACACTGCCCAACCTAGTTTACACAGCTCATGTAGATGGTGATAGAATACATACTTTGGGCACATCTTACATTGTAACCTAGGGCGTGTATTTAGTGCAAACACAATGGAACACTAGGCAACAAAAACCAAATCAAGGATAGCCAGATCCTCACTGACATTTTCAAATAAGTATGCAAGTCAGTAAAAATTACATAGACTTTTTACACTCCTTAATATCCTACAAAGGAAAAAGATATTCAATCAGAATTTGACTAGACTCAAATTCTAGATTATGTCCTTACAGATTTCAATCATTTTGCTTGTGCTGTGTCTAAAACTGTAATCTGTTACTAGGTGCGAGCTCTCTGATTTCAGAGAATGTCTTACCTCATCTCTTTGCTGGAAAAGTCTGTGTTTTCATATGCAGCCTTAGTGCATATGAAATGCACTAAGTGAGGAATTTATACTTTCAAGTATTCCTCCCACCCTCCAAAGAATAATATTTTTCCAGAAGAACAGTATCTTTAGAAATTTTATTATGTAATTTATCAAACACATAATGACTTCAGAAATCTTGCCAGCTTTTCCACCAAATCCTCAAAAATACAAATCTCTCATACTGCACAGATTAGACTCTCTATTATGCTTTCAGGATAAGAGCCATTAGGCATTAGTCCCCTCAAATTGTTTTATCTCTGGGCTTACTGTAAGAGGCAGCCCGTCTTACTATTTTCCAAATGCATATTTGAAAGCAGAGGCTGAAGCCTATCTGCTCTCTCCTTTTTCTATCTTTCCTCCCTTCCCTTTTTCCTCACTCCTGTGCCTGAAGTTTGTTATCACTGCTCATTCAGCACAGCATGGTGGACACTCCTCTCTTTATTGCTGCCAGCAGCGATATATTGTTCTCTGTAGCAAAATCAGCTGTGAGGAAGGGTACTTTTTCCATCTCCAGTACTCTGTCTGAGCAGAAGTGAGAATAATCCAGGGAGTGGTTTAACCTAATCTAGTTTTTTAGCTGAGGAGATCTACAACACCTTACTGTTCCATAGTGGCGCCACTTTTGGGCTTGATAAAAATTATAGGTCTTCAGGAATGGAGAACTGATGAACCTCTGTTCGTACTTAGATGGACATGGGCACTGTCATGGTGCAAACCTAGTCAAGCAACTGAACCCCACACAGCCCACACAACATTACCCATCCGATTCTTTCCCCATCCCATAGGGAGCAGTGAGGTCCCTGTGGGATGGGAGAGAGAATCAGATGGGTAATTGTTGTTAGAGGACACAAAGAGATACTCACAGAATCTGACTCCATGAAGAAGAAGAAGAAGAAGAAGAAAAGAACTTCATTGTATACAAAGACCTCGCTTATATAGATTTTGAACAATGACCAGGGATTGGAGAACAAGGTTACCACCTCTCCATCCTACTGGCCAGACTAGAAGTCAATCAGTTGACTCTCATCAGAGAGGAATGTGGAAAACATGATTGTTTATAGTACAAACCGTGAGAACTCAGCTACAGAGCTGTAAACATCTCACAAAAGCTCACATAATATGGCAATGGGTAATACTGAGAAAACTCCTGGGTACATATAAAAACAGTTTATTAGGTAAATGTGCAAGCAAAATTTGGAATTCATTCCCTTCCTGTGGGCAGGCAGATGTTCAGCCATTCCCAGGAAAGCAGGGCTCCTTCACATAATGATCACTTGGGAGGAAAAATGCTAACCCTCTGAATGGGATGCCATCCCTCATCCCTCCATCCCCCTCATCTTCACTCCACTTCACTGCTGAATGTGATGTTACATGGTCTGGGGTATCCATCCCCGCCGGGTCTCCTCCCAGTTCCTTGTTCACTGGTAGGATGGAAAGAGAAGCAGAAAAGGCCCTTGGAACTCTGCAAGTCCTTCTCAGCAATAAACAAAATATCCATGTACTGTTTCAATTATCAACCAAAAAACACAGCCCCTTACAAACTACTCTCTAAGAGAAGAAACTTAAGTATATTCCCGCTAAAACCAGCACAATAGCAAAATAACTAGGATTTTACAAAATAATTTCTATTCAGTTTCTAAACCCAAGATGGAAACTCTGCTACTTCTTTCCTTTTGTTTCATAATGACATTCCTAGGACACCACTTCAAAGCTATTGATGTTAAGAAAGTAAAGCCATGCAAAGGGAATAAATATACTAAATCACAGTTATAGTTCATAGCTCAATGAAACTAATTCTACTTTAAACTTACTTATTTAAACAACTACTATCTCTCAACATTGGCAATATGGCCAAAGATTATAGACTCAGTTTTCTAAAGGTCAGTCCTGAAACACAGATGAACATGCACTTAAGGGGTAGATACAAAACAGCAACTTAAAGTTTTTGTGTTCCCTTGGCGTGGCTTTCTCTCTCTCTCTCTCTCTCTATCTCTCTCTCTCTCTCTCTCTCCCTCAGAGCCTGTGTTCCGTTTTTGCCTTGGCTAGCTTGAGAGAGAAACCATGCCAGAAGGAATTTCCCCTTCAGGGTCCCAAAAGATCCCAGGGAGGCCACAAACCTTTTTCTTTAGAGAGAGCAGGCATCCGTCGATGGCAAAAGGAAAGAGTCTGCCCTTGGTCCGGGGGGAATCACGGCTTTATTCTGGGGGTCCTGCCCCACAGAGTCCAGAGCTCAGTCCTGTCCCCGTCCTGGTCCCAAGAGCAAGAGAGAGCTCTAAGTGGTCCCAGAGCTTTTACCCAAGGGGAAGGGGCTAGAGGCAGGGACAAGCCACTACCCAATCAGGGATAGGGTGGGAGTGGAGCAGAGTTGGGTTACATTCCAGTGTGGGAGGATGGGGGGGGAGAAGGAGCAGGGACAAACCTCTGACACATTTTCCAAGGGAATAGGGTGGTACAGAAGAAACATTACAAAACCCAATATAAAAATGAAATACAATATAAACCCAATTAATGCACTACAACATTCTCTTGCGGCTCAAACTTAAATACCATACTTACCTTGGGTCATCAGGCTTTATGGCCTATTTAAATATGCACAGAAATAACAATTAAAAATGTCATAATCTATTGCTATGTGTGTAATAAACCCTTACTATCATAAATTGAGGGGATTTTACTGCTCATGCTGAGACTAAATTGTAGTAGCTTTCAGGCATCTCACATTACTGGTTTTATGACTTCTAATTTGAAATATTCATATTCTTATATGAAATACATGTAGTGCTAATGAAGAAATGAACTGTTAGTTACATCTGCCTTCTGACATTATGTAGTAAAGATTTCATAGCTAATATTTGGTCATGAAATATTTCATTCTGCTTTTACTCTACAACAGGTGGTTACTGTGCTTGCCTTCCATGAAGCAACAGTGACATTCAGTGTTAAAACCCTTGCACAGACCAGAAGCACCCTCTGATTCCCTTTATCATTCATTTTAAATCTAATTTAAATTATGAATAGTAATTTTAAATTTGTTTAGTTCTTGCAGGCTATTAGAAAAAGAACAGTCTACATCTTGAAAAATGAGCTAAACTCTCCCTCTATGTTTGTATCTAAAAAGTTATGCCTAAATTATTAAAAAATAACAACCCACAGCTTTGTTATTTTGTACTTACATCATTCTGTTTTTGAATGAGATCTTGATTAGACTGGATTGCACAGTTCAGAAATTGAAGCCGGTGGTGTTTTGGGGGAAGTATGTTCCACTTCAGATGGAAGATTGAAAACAATAGAAATAATTTCTCCTTCTGTCTACAGATACTGCAGATCTTTGGGGAACTTTGAAGATCTACTTGGTTGAAACAGCTAGACATAAATATGTAGGTTAAGGTAATAAAGACATTTGAAAACAGTTGGGATGTGGTAAAGTTTGTCTCTGGTCACAGCTGGGGAAGCCCTGTCCTGTCCTGCCTGGTGCTCTGACCCCCACTGCATTCTGACAGCATAATTGCTTTGGAACTTGCCTCCTACAGTGACAAAAGTTTTATACATTTACATGTATACATATACATGAATTTAGAAATACTCTAACATCTGATACACATTATGTCTGCTAATGGTGGACCAATGTCAGAAAAATCTCCTTTTATAACCAGGTAACCCACCAGGCAGAGGAGAGAAAGGCTGTGGGTGTCATCTGCTTGGACTTCAGCCAAGCCTTTGATACCATCTCCCCAGAAATGCTGGCAGTCCAGAGCTCGGACAGGTGCACTCTTGGCTGGGTTAAAAGCTGTTTGGATGGCCAGGCCCAGAGAATGGCGGTGAATGGTGCTGGATCCAGCTAGCCTCTGGTCACTGGTGGTGTCTCCCCTGGATGTGTTATGCCCTATCCTATTTAGTATCTTCACTGACTATCTGGATGAGGGGATTGAGTCTACCATGGGCAAATTCACTGACAACACCAATTTGGGTGGGAGTATTGGTCTACTACAAGGCAGGAAGTCTCTGAAGAGGGATCTGGAAAGCTGGATTGATTGGTCGAGACCAATGGTCTGAGGTTCAACAAGACTGCAAAACCCTCTGCATTGCTGTAGGCTGGGGCAGAGTGGCTGGAGAGCTGCCTGTTGGAACAGCACCTGGGGGTGCTGGTTGACAGCAGCTGAACATGAGCGAGCTGTGACCAGGTCAGGGGCCAGGCCCAAGAAGGCCAAGGACACCTGGCTTGTGTCAGCAATAGTGGGGCAGCAGGAGCAGGAGAGTGACCGTCCTGTGCTGGGCACTGGTGAGGCTACAGCTTGAGTGCTGTGTCCAGCTCTGGATCCCTCAATTCAGGAAGGACACTGTGGGGCTGGAGCATGTCCAGAGAAGGAAAAAAGTCTGGGAAAGTGTCTGGAGCACAAGTCTGAAGACAAGCTGGTGAAGAATCTGGATGCATTTAGCCTGGATAAAAAAAGGAGGCTCGAGGGGTACCTTATTGCTACTTGAAACTCCCCGACCTGAGGCTGTAGCCAGGTGGGGTCTCTTCTGTGAGGGAACCAGTTAAAGGATAAGAGCATAGTCTTTAAACTGCTTCAGGGGAGATTTAGATTGGTCACTAGGAAGAATTCCTTCAAAGAAGGGGGGATTAGACCTTGGAATGAGCTGTCAAGGGAGGTGGTGGAGTCATTATTCCTGGAGGTGTTTAAGGAACAGCCGGATGTGGCACTTAGTGCCATGGTCTAGCTGATATGGTGGTATTCGGTAAAACATTGGATCTGATGATCTCAGAAGTCTTTTCCAAGTGAATGGATTCTGTGATTGTGTAAGCTACTTGAAGGGGAAATAATCATACCAAATATACTTATAACAAACACAGTTGTGGTTTAAGCTCAGCTGGCAACTAAGGAGAACACAGCTGCTTTAGTCCCTCTCAATCCCCCACCCTAGTGAGCCAGGGAACTGTAAAAGTGAGAAACAAACTCATGGGCTGAGGTAACTAACAGCAGTTTAATAAGTTACAAATAGTAACGGTAGTAGTAATAATGAACTGCGAGGAAAAGAGAAAAATTAAAACAAAACAAGGAGAGAATAAATGAAACTCAAGAAAAACAAGTGGTTAAAATGAAAAAAAAGAACAGCTGGGGTTATATTGTGTCAGTTGTTTTGGCACCCAGTGCAGTACATGAAGGTTTGAAATAATGGCATGTGCTAAATAGAATTTATAGCTGTTACTATTATTTAGCTATTAATTGGCAGGCTACTGTGCTTGCCATGGGGCTCGCTTTCCTGTCTGTCTGTTGGAACCCAGTGCTTGTTAGTGGCTGCTCTGATTTTGCTGCTGGCTGCATTGCTGCTCACCTCACCCTTTGGTGACAGACATGGCGAAGTGCGTGGGCTGGAGGATGCCCAGAGCAATCTGTGCTCCTGTGCTGCCATACTGGACAGGCTGGAACTCCAACATGAACTTGAGTCCAAGAGACTGTGGAGGAGTCCACTGTGGACCAGTGCATTCGGACCACACTGGAAGCCCATGGAGGATCCCATCCAAGAGCAGGTGGACATCCAAAGGCACATGTGACCCCATCAGAACTCTGTTCTTGAGCAGGCTTCTGGCACGACCTCTGGACCCATGGAAGAGCTCCACTTTGGAGCGGTTCTTGAAGTGCTGCAGCCTGCGTGGGAAGGACACACACTGGAGAAGGTGAAGGTAGCCAGTGTTTATTTTGAGTTCTGATTGATTTGAAGATTTGACTTGGATTTTCATCTTCTTTTAATGTTGTTTTTTGTTTTCCCTTAATGAAATAAAATTTTGCAGTCTGTGAGAGGAGGGAGTGTGTGAGCCACCACTGGCAGGACACCACTTTGCCATTGGACAAACCAATGGCTAAGACACAAAAAGTGAATTTATGTCTGTTACCTTGCTAACTGGAGGAGCTCTGAAACAACACCTGGGCTGCACACATGCAGAGCAGGCCCGGTTAAACTCAGTCCATGTAAGACGATGACTGCCCTGCTGTTCATAGTCTCATCAAGAGTCACTTCCTGCTGTCTTCTGCTTTTCACCCCATTCTCCCAAAAGAGCAGAAAAAGTGTTGCGAATGTTCTTGCAAAAAAATTGCTGTAGTTTTTATTGATGAAGCTCATTGAATTATAAATCCAAACAAAATATTCTATTGCTCTGCTTTTATCCAAAGGTGTATTTAGTACTTTTCTCATAGGAAACATTTTTACAGAGCTGCTGAAGATTAATAATAGAGGTAACAAACAAAAATAATAGCAGCATGGGTATTTAAATCCTAACATAACTCGCCCCTGGGCAAAAGGACAAAATATGTGCTACACAATATAGGCCTGTGCATTTCTTCTCCCACCATTTATTATTTAATATTAGTACTGAGCCATATATATTCTAGCTGCAACTTGCCTTCTCCTTCCCCAAACACTTTTTACTAAAGACTAAATTGCACATGTATTTAAACTACATATCTAAGCCTATATAGCTAAATCAACTGTTTAGAACTGAATGCTGAAACAAATTGCTTTTGCTAGGCACTAAGCAGAGTCTTAAATAAAGCAGTGAAGCCTCCAGCAAGGATTTAACACACCAGAGCACCTGCACTGAGGTTCAACACACTGCGGTTAGAGGTGAGTGTCTGCAGGAGGGTATAGGGGATCAGAGGTCCCATATGAGCCTTGTTTCTGGATTTACAATGAATTAAAACAGCAGAAAACAAGTATTTTCTAGAAAATGTTGGTGGGAAGATGATGTTGACAGAGGAAAACTTGGAAGACCGTGCTTGGTCTCTAAGCTTGTGCTGCTTTGCTACTGCAAAACCTCAGCCACTGTCTTGCACATAATCTGAGACCAAAGGGCAGGGGTCTTCTCACATTTGCCTACAAAAAAATTTATTTCAGTTACTCAAAAATATGCACGTATTTTGTATGTCTTAGGTGTATATATTTAAGGCAGTGAACTACGGGGTCCAGTAGACACCACAAAGATGATGATGGGTCTGGAGAATCTCTCTTGTAAGGAGAGGCTGCAGGAGCTGGGCCCGTTTAGTTCAGAGAATTGTAAAAGGGCATTCTATAATGCGTATAAAATCTTCTAGGCCGGTGCCAACAGGATGGTGTCAGACTCTTTTCAATGCTGCCCAATGACAGGACAAGGGGCAGTGTCCGTAAACTAAAACACAGTAAGTTTCACCTCAACAAGAACGCCACACTGAGGGGGGCAGACCACTGTAACAGGTAAGCCATGGCGTCTCTCTCTCTCTGAAGACATTCCAAACCCACCTGGACGCGTTCCTGTGTTACCTGCTCCAGGTGACACTGCCTTGACAAGAGGGCAGATCGAGATGATCTCCAGAGGCGCCTTCCAGCCCCTAACGATTCTGTGATTATGCACGCACATATTACAGGCGTACGTGCCGTATGCAGACTGTAGACCGGCGTTTACATAGTGAGTGCACTGAAGTGACACACGGAGGGCACCCACCCGCACGCACCCACAGCTGATCCAGACGCGGCCCAGCGCAGCCGCTGGCGGCAGCAGCGCCGGTCCGCGGAGCGCCGCCCCGCCTCTCCCCGGGGGAGGTCAGGCCGGCGGTAGCGGAAGCTTCTCCCTCCCTCCCGGCGTCCCGGAACCAGCCCGCCGCCGCCTCCTGCCCCGGCCCGCCGGCGGCATGTCAGCTCCTGGTGCCGCCTCCCGCAGGTGACACCCGCCCTTCCGCTGCCGCCGCTTCCCCTTCTATATGGGCCACCTGCTCTCAAAGGAGACAAGGAGCTTGAGCCGGGACCGCCGCCGCCCGCGGGGGAAGGTGCCGTCACCGCGCAGCCGGAGCTGCTTCCTGCGCGGGCCCTGCATGCTCTGCTTCATCGTGCACGGCGCCAGCCCGCCCGCCCCCGAGCAGCCGCTGCCCGCCGGGGACCCTCTGCTGCCGCCGCCGCCCTACGTGTCGCTGACCGCCGCGGAGCAGCGCGTCGCCCGCCGCCTCCTGCGCCTGGCGCCCGCCGCCTGGGAACCGCCGGGCCGCTGCCAGCGCCTCTTCTTCTCCGGCCTGCTGCCCTCGCCGGTGCGGGGCCTCCTGGGGCCGCCCGGCGAGGTCTCCTCCGAGATGGTGTGCAAGCGCAAGGGGGCCGGGCTGCCCGCCTGCCCGCCCTGCAAGCAGCCGCGCTGCGCCGCCGCTGCCGAGCCCGGCGCCTGCCAGTGCCCGGCGGAGCCTGAGCTGTTCGCCCTGCCCGGCGCCGCGGGGGAGGGCGGCGGGGGCACCGCCAGGCAGAGCGGCGGGGGACAGCCCGCCTCGTCGCCGTCTCCCACGCCCCAGCAGGACGAGAAGGAGCAGGGCCGGGAGGAGGAGAAGGAGCGGGACGGCGAGGCGGGCTGCGAGGAGCCGCTGGAGTATCCCGGCGACAGCTGCCGGGAGCTGCTGCTGCCGCCCACCCCGGACATCAATCAGCTGCCACCTTCTATCCTCCTCAAGGTGAGTCGGGATGGAGGGGTGGACTAGTCAGTCTTCTTCCTGAGGATTTGGGAAGGAGCTATCTAGCTCCCGAGGCTCCGGTGTCGCCGGGCGGACTCGGTGTTCTAGGGGGGAGCCGGAGGAGGCCAGGCCGGTCCGGAGCGGCCTCAGCGCCTGGCTTTGGGGAGATAGGGTTCTGGGAGTATTGTTTGCTTTTGTTTGTGTCCCGTTCCCCTACAGCCGCTGTTTGTCGTTGGAAACGGCGTTGTGAGCCATTACCTGGAGGTGCAGATGCACAAATCAGGTCCAGAACCTGTCTCGTAAATATTTTGACTACCTATTAACTTCACAAGTCGAGTTTTACTTGCATCACTGGTGTAGTAGTCGCCAAGGGAGCCTGTCGCGGTATTTGGTGCTTCCGCGGGTGTTGGAGCTACATAGACAAGTTTTCAGCGTTGATTATTAAACAATTTGTATTGCTGTGTATTGTGGATAAGTTTTGGCCTTAGCATTTCTAGAGTGTTTGCAGCCTTCTTGAATTGCTTGCTTTTATAACCTTTTATGCTGTATATGTCCCTTTCTATTCCATTAATACTGTTCGCCTTTGGAACTACTTTCCATTTTTAAGCTACTCTCTTGACCACTGTGCAGACTACCTTCAGCTAAACATTAGCTAAAAAGAGGACTCTAGCCAGAGCTGAGCTGGTGATGTTTTCCATAGTCTCATGTGAGTGTGCCTTTAAATTTGAGGGGATGAGTTTTCAGGATGGCAGGAGTTTCTCTGAGGTCAGATGGCAGAACTTGAAGCAGGACATAGTAATGGAGGAGTGAGAGACATAACTCTTGGTGTTCATATTTTGCTAGTTGTACATGCAATGTAGAAAGTACTTCCTTTACTCTTTTGTTGTCAAACAGTAACAACCTACTTATCTGTCTGTCTTGCACATAACACTAATTCTGTGGGAGGTTTAGTTGGTTTGAGTGTTTTTTGTTGTTTCTTCTTGTTGTTTGGGGTTTTTTTTGTATACTCGTGTGTTAATAATATGTCGTGTTTCATAGATGCACTATGCAAAATAATTCTAGGCTGATAATAACTCATGAGCTATCATCTGAATTAATCTCATCTGTGATTATAAAATTGAAACTTTGTCTTGTTCTTCTCGGAAGGAGTCAATTTGTTTGCCACTGTTATTGGAAGATAACTTTTTTCTTTAATATTTGGTTTTAGGTTTTGAAACGGGACTCATTTGATTAGTGTAGCTGAAATAGTTATTGATTAATGGTATGAGTACTTTTCGGTGGTTACTTTTAGTACTCAGTTTCACTTTTTCAAAAATACCTATTTATAGCTCTGCCATAACTTTAATGGTGAAAGATGTCATGTCCGTCTTACCTGTGGACTAGTTTAAATGTTATTTAATCGCTATTTTATATGGACCCAGTATTTCATTCTTACCTGTGCTTTCAAGTTTGTGGGGGTATTATGTCCGATTACTTGGTTTTTTATAAACTAGGGGTTTTGTTTTAACCCCAGCTGGCAATTAGGTACAGGCAGCCACTCACATACTGCATCCACAGACTGGTTGGGTGGAGAGTTCAGGGGAAAAAAGTGTACCTTGTAGGCTGTGATAAGAACAGTTTAGTAACTTAAGAAAAATAAAGTATGCTATTATCAATATCTGTATAAAAAGGAGAACAAGAAAGAGAGATCCAGGTGCTGCACGATACATTTGTTTTGTACCAGCTACAAAGCACTGTACCAGTAGATGAGAAGAATTTTATCCTACCTGAAATCAGGACAGATGTCTACCTTCCCCAGTGATTTTGTCTCTACAGTTGCCCTATAGTCCCGTTCCTTCTGCAATGTCTTTGAAAAAATAGACCATTATTTGCAGCACCAAGGTAGGAGACAACCTACACCCCCCAAAATTTACCCTTCAATCCACAGCTGTACTAATGAGTTGGGTTTGTGGGTTCTGTTTTTTTGAGATTTTATTTGTGTGTATGTGTATATGCACGAGATATGTGTATCTTTATCCATATATCTGTTTCCTAGCTGTTCCATTGTTTTGGGGTTTTTGGTTGCTTTCAAGATAAACTACTCTGTGGGACTTTTAGCTTCAGATATTTAACTAGGTGTCCTGTCAACTGGATTTATATTTGCCTTCTTATGATGGATTTTGATACAGATGGAATATCCTAAATACAATCCTGTCTCCAAAGCTGTCATTTTATTAAGGGAGAGTGGAAGACAAATACACCCAAAATCTTTACTGAGCTTTTTACAGTAGGTGTAGGAGAAACAAACCTTGATACAAGGACAAGAGATTCCATCCTGGGAAGCATTAAGAGGCAGATCTTGTTTTTTTCCTTGACTCCCTCATCTGTGACCTGATGATGCCGTGGTGCTGGTGCAGGAGTGGCTGTCACCAGTTGCCTGTAGGTGGCCTAAATCCCAAGGAAATATGTCAGGAACTCCTTTAAAGAGCTTGCCACTTTGTCTGCTTAGGTACTGTTTAGCTGTTTACTAAGGGAGACTGTGGTTCAGTCTCCTCTAAGCCAAGGGTTTGAGATGGGTGGAAGGCTTTGTCAGACTGAAGTTGTCCTGCAGATCATTCGATGGGCCCTGCTGGGTTGGGAGGTTCATGGTGCAGTGTGCCAGTTGATCCAATGTTTCCCTGGCTGGTGAAGTGGTGTCATGGTGAATATGACGTGATAAAAAAATGGTGCTTCCACAGTCAGGTTTTGCATTTTGCTTTTCATTTTGCTACTGAAACATATATGAGGAAAGTGTTATACAGAATGTCATCTTTAATCTTGGTAGAGGAGGGTGATTACCTTCAACTAAAGGGTAATTTAAAGCCAATCTCTTTAAAACTCAAGAGGAATTAAGGAATTATAGATCAGTCAGCTATAGATAGCTTGACTGTGTCCTAGACGTGTGTGAATGGAAAAAAAAAAGGGAGCTGTTTCTAAGCATGAATTACAGAAAATTACAAAATCTTCTGTTGCATAGGACTAAGTTCTGAAAACTTTGAGCTGTATGTCCCACATTTGTGGCTATTGAAGGGTCACTGCTACTTATTCATGGAAAATAAAATAGAAAAATAAATTTTCCTGTTGTATCTGTTACCTCTTTGCAGGGCTGCTGTTTAATCAAAAAAGGTGTAAAATGGCCTGCAGACTGAGCCATGATCTTACAAGAGAATGCCAATTCAGACACTTCAGATTTACTTTTGAGGTGTATTAACAGGAGTTCTGTGTGTAAAACACAGAAAAAAAATTCTCTCCTGAGCTTGGTGCTTTTAAAGCCTTTGATAGAGTACTGCATTAGGCTGTGGGCACTTGGATCTCCTTAGAAAATCCACACACAAATGTGAGAGGGATCAGAGGAGATCCAGAAGTCATGAAAAACATGGCCTATTACATACAGTAGATGGAAGATTCTGGACAAACTGAATGACAGTTGTTCCGGAGGAAGGCTGCTATTCTCTTTAGTTAAGAGCAAAGTGATAGAAAGTTTAACTGTATTCCTGTCCCTTGAACAGAAGGAAATAATAAGCTGAATTTAGTTGAGATACTTAGATGTTCTTACACTGTATAATTTTCCAGTCTTGACAACAGTGGTTTCCTGTCTCTTAGGTTATGTGTCAAGTTGGGATTTCTATTTATTGATTTTTTTTTTTTTTTTTTTTTTTTAAACAGCAAAGGGGAATGACCTTATCAGGAATGTTTGGGGTGTTCTTGAACTTGCTTCAAAACAAAAGGGTGTAGAATAGATGATATCTTCTTTTTGAGGTCCTCTTTCTCAGTTTGCTGATTTTATTTTTATAAAGCATGAACATGTGCCTGTAGCACAGACCCTGTCAGTTTTGGCATAGGGCTAATGCACTATAAAGGGAAGATAAGTATGTGTGTAACATATATGTGAGTGTGTATTTTATTTAATGTAGGGTTTTCATAAGTATAGTATGACTGATTTTTTAAAGCACTATTGACTCCTTTTCTTGGATTTTTACTCAGTGCTTTTTACTTATTTTTCTCATTCTTCGCTTGTTGCAATAAGTTACAGGCTTTCTTTTGCTGCAGTGATAACTTACACTTTTTTTTAAATGATAATGTTGATTGATACAAAATGCATTGCTGCCGTCCTTGTACTGCTAGCACAGAATTTAAGATAATTTGAGTAATATGAAGTGGGTTTGATGGACAAGAAGCAGACCTTTAATATTATCTTAGATTTTTGAATGCTGGCATATATACCTGAAAAGATTTGTGTGCATTTTATAGCTGCACTATCATTTTCTTTCTTTAATATTTTTTTGAAAATTCTTTTTGGCTAGTCAGAATGCAGAGGCATTATAATACATCATTTGGATGGGACTTTCTGCAAGTTCATTGGGTCACTTCTGTAATACTAGCTCTCTTTCCTATATATGCTGGTGTTACCATCATATTATCCTGTCTAAAGCTTGTGTTGAGTCTTAATTTTAAATGTAGCACTAAGAGACATGGAATGGGTTTTGAACCCTTGTGGCTGATGCTAGGAGGTAAAATGTCCTTTAATTTCACTATTAATTTGCCCAAACTCCATTTTCTTTAGCAATGCTCAGCACAGCAATGTGGTTTGTTATGGATTTGTTTTGGTTTTTTGGTTTCTTGGTTGTTTTTTGCTTTTCCCGTGAAGCTTACTGTCACTCTGTGATTCTAGTGGGGAAATGAACCAGTCTGAAGTTCACTGTGATGTTACTGAAATTCTGGAATGCAGTTGAGGGGCAAAATTGTGAGGGGAAGGTGTGCCAGTAGACAAGTAACTAAAGAGATGACAGTATATGCTCTTTATTTCAATGATACATTTCTGAAAGATGTTGTGAATTTTATGATTTATTGCAGAATTAGAAAAACAATTGTTTTGCTTTGCAGAGGGGTGTTTGAAAAGGTGGCTTTCATTCAAGCATGTAGGTTCCTCACAGAATGAGCTATGTCATGAAAGGGAAATGTCTTGGAATGAAATTTCTGCTTTTTTTGATAGGGATAGATGCCTTAACAGTCATGGCTAGTAAAAGTTTCCCTAATGTTCTGTAGGTGTTAGCTTGGCTTGTTCTGCGTCTCCAAAATTCAATCTTATTGCATGGAGAAAACGAATAGATTACAAGTTGTGCAGTGTTAGAATGTAAAGTAAATAAAATAATACCTGCTTTCATTCCCTATTCATTTATTTGTTTCTTTTTTTCAGGTTGCCTGACCCATGTTTGATCTTTCACAGATTTTGCTTTGTTTTAATGTCTTTGTTTTTAAACTGGCATGGTGACTCCAAAGAACTACGTGGTGTCTTTTAGTGAGGACAGTTGGGTTTCTGAGATTAAAAACGTTTTGAGCTCCTGCAAGTAAAGCTCCTCTGCTTTTGGTCAGGACTCTTCCCTTCCATTAGGAGAACAGTGATTTCTTACAGACAGAAGCTGATACTGTGTTCTGCCTTGCAGCTAAGGCAATCTGTGAGTAAGTGGCTGGTAAGGGCAGTGTCTGTTTCCTTTTGTAACTTTTGCCTGTGCGTTCCTGCCCCTGGTTTTGTGCTCTGTAGAGTGCAATTGCAGGGCAGGTAAATTAACCTGGCTAATCTGACACCAATCTAATGTTGCAAAACTTTTCCTTAGGATCAGCTGCCTGAAAAGACTTTCTCTAAGTACAGTCACTAAATCCAGTGCTGAAATTCAAGTGACTGGAAGTAGGGGACTGGTAAATGTTTGCTATGAATAGCAATTTGCCCAGGGAATCCTGGCTGTGATTTGAAATCACACCATCACTTTTCCTGGCTGGCACATTTTTCTTCATCACAAGAACAGTTTTAACTTGATTTCCTTCATCGGTGTACTGAGGCTTCTTTGAGAAGTTTGTGAGCTCAGTGCTCACATCTTTTTCATAAACGCAAAATCATTCATATTTCCCCCATTCTTTTCAAGTTGTGTCTGGGCAAAGTGAAGAAATGCCTTGAAAACAAAGCAGATGTTTCCTTCCTCTTCTCTTACATATGATTCTTGAGTTTACTGAAATAGAATGAAACAGCCTTTAATAAATATAAATCCACTGGTAGCTTAACTGCTCTATGCTTGCAGTTAGCAAATACTGTGTTTTACTGTTCATAGTAAAATGTAATGTACTAAGCCTGTTCTTTTTGTTAAATGGTGCTTGAGAAATATTTTTGTTAATGAACTTTTAGTTATTTGCTGAAAAATTGATTAAACAAGTGAGCAGTTTTCCAAGAATGAATGTCTGAAGTTGCTTAGGCACCATGAAATGTTTGAGTTTGAACATTTTGTTGTTCTTTGGTTGTTAATTCCACAAGCTTTTTGGTTTCAAACAAGTCTGCCTGATGCAGTGTAATGAAAACAATTTTGTGAATAACTGTTCTGAATACAAAAGAGTCTGATTGATAGAGGAGAGCTTCATTCACAGAAATGAAACCATTTCTTTCAAATTAAAATAATGGACAGAAATAGGGAGTGCATAGATTCACCTTTTACAGTCTCTTCTGCCATAGGGCCTATATTTTGTTCATGTCCATAGGAGGACATGAACAGTATACCTTGTTCTTAAAGTCAGCAGTATCTTTTTAAAGACTGGTATTAGCCATCAATTGAATTCTCTTGTGTCCCTTCCTGAGGCAAGAGCTGCTTTAGTATGTGCAATCAATAATTCTAATTCCTTGATTATGGTTTTTAATTTTTTTAATTAAGATTTTCTTTTTAATAAGTTAAAATTATTTATTGAATTATCTTTATGTTTACTTTATATTTGATTTTTGTGATGTGAATTACTTTTTAGAAAACTTCATGCTGAGGATATTGTGTTAGCAATCACATAAACAAATTTCTACTGCCAGACTTCCTTTCATAGTAACTTTAATGGATATGGTTGACTTTTCACTATTTCCTTTGACTAAAAGTGCAATTTTCTTCTTCACTTGATTCACTTTAAGGAACTTGATTTAAGGCCAAAATTACCAAATAGTTAAAGATACACTGAATAAATTTAGTACATGGATTTTGGTTTTTTTAAACTCATCTTTAATCTTTTAAAAAAGGGTATTTTGTGTTGGTTTTTTGTTTTGCTGTTTTGTTTTTTTTTTTCTCATCTGTTCCTCCTGAAATGCTAACATTTTGCACAAATGTTCAAAGTAGTCTTTTTTTAACACACAGGTTGAACTATCTGGCATACATTTAATATAGAAACAGTGGGCAAGTGTTAAGGATGTAATGTCTGAGGCCCATTATGCAAGGACTTTTTTAAAAAGAGAATTCCACAGAGTAACTTTATCTCTATATTTTCTGATTGGATCCTTCACTAATATTACTCAGCATTTGCTTTTTCTCTTTCTTGTCCATTGTCTTAAAAATATTCTAAAAAGTTGAAGAAAACACCAAAACTTGGTCAGGAACTATTTTTTTGGTGGTCTGAATTGTGCTGTGCAAGGACTTGGTTTAGCTGGTTTAAAATCAATTGGACATCACCTGATTCAGAATGGTGGATTGACTTAATGTGGAGTGCTGTAGAATTAGCTGTGTTTTGTTGTTTAAAGGTAAAACAGTGTGGCTTTTCTCTTGTAAGGGATTTGTATGGGTGTATCTATCAACATAAAATTAGACTGTTTGAATTGAGTGAAGCAGATTAAATGTAATTTGACTGAAAACTTCCTATATATGTTAGTTGACTTTTGCTGTTGAGGGCATTGCATTTTTGTATTTTTTTTTGATGTAGGATCACTTCGGTTGGAAAACATCTCTAAGATCACTAAATCCAACCATTAACCTGGTATTTTCAAGTGTGCCCATAATCCATGCCCCTAAGTGCCACATCTACATGCCTTTTAAATATGTTCAGGGATGGTGACTCCACCACTGCATTGGGCAGCCTGTTCCAGTGCTGGATAACCCTTTCAGTGAAGAAATTTTCCTAATGTCTAACCTAAACCTCTCCTGCCTCAACTTCTGGCCATTTCTTGTTGTCCTGTCAATTTTTGCCTGGGAGAAGACCCTGAACCCCCCATGGCTGCACCCTCCTTACAGGCAGTTGTAAAGAGCAATAAGGTTCCACCTGAGCCTCCTTTTCTCAAGGCTGAAAATTTTGTTACTCCCCATCAGACTTGTGTTCCTGACCCTTCCCCAGCTCCAGTGCCCTCTGGACACACACCAGCACCTTAGGGGTTTTCTCATAGTGAGGAACTCAATACTGATCACAGGACTGAGGCGTGGCTTCGCCAGTGGCCAGCGCAGGAGAATGGTCACTGCCCTCGTCCTGCTCCCGCAGTTCATGATGTACACCCATGCAAGCCATGAGCAGACAGTTTCTCCAGTGGTGTGCTTTGTCAAAGGAGACTGTGTCAAAGACTTTACTAAATTCCAGGCAGACAAAATTCAGTCTTTCACTTATTCCACCACACAGGTTTGCCTGGTCATGAGAGGAGATGCGGTTGGTCAGCAGGACCTGCCTTTCACAAGCCCATGTTGGCTGGGCCTGACTCCTGGTTGTCCTGTATGTGCCATGTCACAACAGCTGAGATGATCTGCACCATACCCTTATGCCGACCAAGATCTGACTGACAGGCCTGTGGTTCCGTGGATCCTCCTTTGAGCCTTTTGTGTAGGTGAACATCACATGTGGCAGCATTCAGTCAACTGGAAATGCCCCTGTTAGCATCCAGGACTGCTTGTAAATAATGGAAAGTGGCTTCGTGAGCACTTCCACCAGCTCCCTCAGGGCCAATGGATCCCATTTAGTCCCACAGACTTGTGTGGGTCTTAAATAGTGTAGAAGTTCACAGACCATTCCCCCTTAGATTATGGGGGGGCTACATTCTGCTTCCTGTCTTCCAGTTAAGTGGGCTGGGTACCTGGAGAGCAGCCAGTCTTGCTTTTAAAGACTGAGGCAAGGAAGGCATGGTCTTGTGTAAACAGTTTTATTTCAAAGCAAGAGCTTGTTGTTAAAGAATTTACTGTGTCTGGAAGGTATGATAAGGTCAGTGGGGAAGATCAGGTATCCTTAAATAGGATGTAGCCTGAAGGCTCAGAGAGTCTCTTACAGCCATTGAAGGGAAAGAGAAACCCATTAATCTTAACAATGATATGAAAGGGTGAAGCAGGAGGAATTGACATCTGCATTAGGAATTTGAGATGAGAGGGAGGCGTCTCCTTTTCCAGAAGTCTGCTTCCTCTCTACCCCTGCCTTTTGCCAACAGGGAAAAGAATGTAAAATGATTCTAGAAAAAAAGTTATTAAACTTTTTTTTTTTTTTTTCCCCCTGCTTTGCAGTGTTCTGCAGAATAATCTGCTTTGCAGATATTCTGGTGTTTGGAAGAGGGATTCAGTCTTCTGTTTCATGCTGGCAGCAGGAATTCAAGTTTCCTGCTGTTCTTACCAACTTTGAATTACTGAGCATCATCAGACCGTTAGTTTTTCTAATGTTTAGAAATACACTTTTGCAGGAAATGTCCGATGCCAAATTACCGCTTACTATTCAGTGCTTTCTTTCTGCTTGACCAAGGGCGATAGTATTTTTTGAGTGCCAATTGCAGCTGCGTCCTGGTTCTGCACATGGGGTCACCAGTACTGACAAGAACTGCAGGAAGAAAGCAGACAGTGATTGTTTTGCTTGCTCTTCTGTCTGCTATGTTTAACTGGCTGTCTGTCTAATGAGAAACAGACACTGGCTCTAGTAATGGCCAAGAGGAGGCCTGCGTGGAAATGGGCTCATGCAGAATCCTTCAACACTGGAGTCTTGTGTAAGAGATTGCAAGTCACTCATAGCTAGAAAAAGAGGAGAATGATAAATCTTGCAAGGATGTACAGAGCGTCATGAATTTGACCCCCTCCTCTCTTATTAGAGCACTGCTTCATCAAGGGGTCTTGTAGGGATATACATATTTAAAACTGCTGGGGTAAGATATACCCTAGAACAAGTTCTGTAAGTTAGCATTATAGTTCAATGCTTCATTACTCCTTTTTTGTGTGTGTGTTTTTTCCCCTTTGCTATCCCTTTTCCTTGGCTAAACAGTCCTAGTAGTTTCCTTGAATGTTTTGATGTTTTCTAGACTTCAGTGCTTTCCTATGGACAATCTCATGCATTTTCATATTTACATGCGAAAATTTTCTGAGATTGAGAATAGTACTTCTATTTAGTACTTGATGTCCTCAGATCAGAGGAAGGACTTTTTCAAGTTTTGCAGTCTGTACTCCTAATGCCAGTAATGCCTTACTGCCTTTTCTCATTATAGGATCGCATGTAGATTTAAGTTCATTTTTGCTGACAGGGACCCTTCATGTGAACTCTCGACAGACCCTCTTTTTATATTTATTAATAAACAACAGTACTTTTAAGAAAGGGATAAATGTAATATGTGCTATGGCAATTTATGATCTTGCTGTAAAGTTACAATTTGGGGTTTTTTGGGTTTTTTTGGGCAGTTGCTATAGTGCTCAAAACCTTGGTGTATAAAAGGCTAATTTTGTGCTTCAGTTCTCTTCTATGATGCTGACTTACTGTGCTAATCTACTCTACCATTCCACGCCCCCTTCCTGCATGACCTGATATGCCTTTATGACTCTTCTTACCAGTTCAGTTAGAAAATAAAAAGAAAGGTTTCCCATCCATTTCAATGGGAATGAAAGCACTTTTTAAATGGCTTGCAAATAACATTGAGATAATTTGTAATTCTTTAGGTGTGCCATCTCAGAAGCACTTTAGAAACTTAGTCTACAAAAATTAGTACTTAGGATATATTCTATTATTGGTTGTGCTAATATGACTTACTAATGTCAGTTCTTGTGGGATGTAGGTTTTTTTGTTATTGTCTCTGACTAGTCAAGTGGGGGGCAAGTTGTAGATCTTGGTGTTACAATGCATACTAATACTTTTCTGTCTTTTGCAAGATGCAATAGTAATAAAGTATTTCTGTCTCTAAAATATGATTACATCTGTCAATTTTTTTTTTTTTTTTTTTTTTTTTTTTTGCTTTTTTTACAGATATTTTCCAACTTATCTCTGAATGACCGTTGCCTCTCAGTGTCATTAGTCTGTAAATACTGGCGTGATCTCTGTTTAGATTTTCAGTTTTGGAAGCAACTGGATCTCAGTAGTCGTCAGCAGGTATGAAAATATCATTGTGGAGTAATGGTTTTCATGACTCAGAATTTGTTCTTGGAGCTTGTAGTTTTGACTAGAGGTAAACAGAAGAAGCACATAAAATGATGATATCTGTAGTTTCATGGATTTTTTATTAGCTGAAAATGTCTCAACCCATAGATTGGTTCCTTTTAATATAGAGAATTTTGTCAAAGATCAGTTGTTAAACAGTGTGAGCACAAGTGCTATTTGAAATGGGTTCTAGGTTACCTGTCTCAACTCTGCATCAGGTAGTCTGGAACTATCAGACCTCTTATTAATTCAAACACAAATGGTCACATACGTGGCGCTTGCTTGGTTTTAACAAATTGTCTTTATTTTATTCTTCAGTTGGTATGGCTCCTACAAATTAGAAAATAGACTGTGTTTGGTTCAGATTTTTTAAAAACCTTTAGCCAATCCTAAAATGAAATATTTGTGGGTTTAATTTAATGAGATCCCTAGGAGCCTAGCCTTGAATTTTACAGGGTACCTTCCCTCCATGGAAAGCTTTAGGGATGCCAGTATTCTTTGGCCACTGCAATTGGGTTTCTTGTTGAATAATGACTTGCAGGAGTTTATAAACAGTATCTTGAGTGTTTCATGAAAATAGAGGGCACAGAGAAATAAAAACTGGACGGTTGCATTTGAAGAAGGATTTTTTTTTTCTTTGCAGTTTATCATTGTTTTGGTTTAACCCCAGCCAGCAGCTAAGGCCCAGGCAGCCCTTTCCTCACTCCCCCACCAGTAGGGTTGCAGAGAAAACTGGAAGAATAAAAGCTACAAAACTTAAGAATTTAAAGACATTTTAATAGTGAAAGCAAAAGTTGCACACACATACATGAAACAAGCAAGACAAAGAATTAATTCACTGCTTCCTATTCACTGCCTGAGCACCTACTGGCAGGTGCTCAGGCATCCCTCGCAGAGCAGGGCCCCATCACACAGAGCAGTGACTTGAGGTGACAAATGCCATTCCTCCTTCTTCCCCTCGCTTTATACACTGAGCATGATGCTACGTGGTCTGGAATATCCCTTTGGTCAGTTGCGGGGGGTCACCTGTCCTGGCTGTGCTCCTGCCCAGCTTCTTTGCCAGCATGGCCAGTTGAGACGCAGAAAAAGCCTTGGCTCTGTGTAATCCCAGTTCAGCAATAAGAAAACCAGCATGAATCCAAAACATAGTCCCATTCTAGTCACTGTGAAGAAAATTACTTCTACCCCAGGAAAACCAGCACAGTTCTTTTCCATCTTAACACCTGCCTGATGAAAGAGCAAGAAAAAACATCTGACTTACTACAAATTAAAAGCATATTGAATGCAGCAAAGTCTTCCTCAGCTGTATAAGGCAAAAATCAAAAGGGATTTGTGTTGCTTTCTTGCCCTCTTTGGTTAAAGCTAAATCTCATATATGCCAAGTGGTGCGTAAGTATTTCTGAATGGTCCTCTGTAGGACTGTCTTCTTTTAAGATTGTTGTAATTTTTGGCTAACTACAATGTTTATAGATACAAAATGTATGGAATTTTTTTTTACATAGGTCTAAAGGAAACTTTGCAGTCTAGGCATACAGGGGCCACTCTGTCAGCCACACTGGCACTTCCTGCTTGGGACCAAAATCCCTCCTGGTGGCTGCCCCAGGGAGGTGATGGATGCCCTGCTTGGCTCCCTGCACACCTCACACAGTCTTACTTAGTTCACTTTCCTTACTGCCTCGATTTCAGGTTTCCCACAGTAGAGTCTCAGACCTCTGGGTCCTTGAAGTAATGTAATCATTGTGCAACAACAGAATAACAGCTTGAGCTGGAGGAGGATGGACCCCAACAAAGGGACCCCTGTGCTTTTATACCCTCACTGTATATGCATGGGTACATCTAGGGGCTCTTGGCTCCTGCTGTATTTCCAAGTGCCCCTCACCTGGCTGTGCCAGAGGTCTCTGTGTTCTTTGTTGTGTGAAGGGTTGGCACCAGTTCACACATGGCCTTTTGCCACTGGCTGTGCCACCTGGAGCTCAGCCTGAGCTCCACTGCAGCTACACCCCAAACTGTGTGTACTGAGTGTATTTCTCAACAGTCCTCCCTTTGATTTAATCAAGTATATCTGCTACTATATTAAAATGAGAAAATTTTAAAGACATTGAAACACTGCCCTTCCATACAACAAAAGTAATTAAGTAACAAAAATAATAGAATGAAGGTTAACACAAGTGCCATAGGGCAGAAATTATTTCAATATGAAATCACATATATTTTAGTAAACAAATACAGTAATGTTTATGGCTACAAGTTATGTAATTCCGTTATTAGTTACTGTTCTATCTTCTGTTGGTTAAATGATTCCTGCATTTCTTATGCTAATTAATCCACATGCTAAGTCTTTCTGGTCTTTTGGGTTGGTGGTCTGTGGTGTTTACCATCACCCCTTGTCAGAATTGCTTTTTACTCAGTTGGAGTTGTTTCTATACAGTTTCTGAGTTGGCTTTGTTCTTTTTTTCCTTATCTAAGAAGTTCTGCCAGATGTCATTTTGGTCTCTGAATTCTGCATTCTTTGTGTCCACTGTCAGTAGTATACTACTCTCCCCAAGTTTTGTTAACTTCCCCTAGGAGCTGAGGTCATTGAAGCACATCAAGCCTTAATCCTTAATAAGACAATTCTACCAAAAAGTAATTTATTTTTCTAATACCTGGACGTCAGAGATAGTCTATTCATGACTAAAAAGAGAAGTAGGTCTGTGGTTACCTTCCTAACTCTGGAACCAAGTCTGGTACTTGAGAACTTCTGTCAAATTGAGCAGCTGTTTGGGATTCTCTTTGTGGTGACATAAATTCCTGCAGCTGCCCTATATTTTCTGTGCTTGTCTAGCTGTTGCTTCTCCTTCTGTAAGCTTTATCATGAAACCATCTAGCTGCAGTCTACATTCTCTTGCCAGAACTGGCTTTCCCCCAGTTGCCCATATCCTATCAAAACCATCAGCCCCTTTTCCTTCCAAAACAATTACAGTAAAATATTCAGCAATGGGAAGTATTTGTAAAGGAGGTATAGTTTCATTTTTCTTTTAGCTCATGGAAATGCATTTTACAAACCGCCATTTCTATCCTAATGGCATTAAAGATCTTTATAGAAAAAGTTATATGTGAGCATTTGTTTTTTCTTTGCAGGTCACTGATGAGCTGTTGGAAAAAATAGCATCAAGAAGCCAGAATATTACTGAAATCAATATTTCTGATTGTCGCAATGTATCTGATACAGGAGTATGCATATTGGCAATTAAATGTCCTGGGCTCCTCAGGTATACTGCTTACAGGTGTAAACAGCTTTCGGACACCTCTATTATTGCAGTTGCCTCTCAGTGTCCTCTTCTTCAGAAAGTGCATGTGGGCAATCAAGACAGACTCACTGATGAAGGCCTTAAGCAGGTAATCATCCATTCTACAAATTCCATCTGTAAACTTCGTATATTTCAACTTAGCAGGTAGAAGATATCCTTTCTTAGGATTTAATTAAAATCACAAAAACATCTTCTGTTTTAAAAGTTGGTATATGGAGACTTTTTTTTGGTGCAGTAAATGCTGTTCTCTAGAGACTGCACGTAGTTTCTTTTTTCTTTTTAATACCCAAGGATTGAATGATTGCTTTTGTAGTTAAATCTGCAGTTTGATATCCTGTATTTCTTTTGGATTCAATTTTCCTGAGCTTGGTTGCTATTCAAAACCTGTGTTTCAGTAACTCATTTTTGCTTCATGAATGCTGAAGGTGACTTAAGATCTTTGTTCAATGTGCAGGAAGGTTTCATCAACTCTCTGAGAGTGTTAAAGGAACATTTAGGAGTTAGGGTAAATCCAATAAGCTGTTGAGCATAAAGGCATTGTTAGCGACCTGTACATACAGTAAATAATTTCGTTCTTATGTTCTGCTTGTAGCTCCATTTTGGTGACTGTAGTTAGCAACTTAATTTTTTTGCGTACGTAATTAGGATTATTCCTGTTTGCATATAGTGTTTCAAAGCCTAAAAAGCACTTTTAATGGAGGGTGGAGAAGCAGAAAAAAATCTTTTCTCCCATCTCTTCATTTCAGTCAAATTCTGTTGTTTTTTTTCCCTTTGATTTCATTAATTGCAGCTCGGTTCAAAATGCAGGGAATTGAAAGACATACATTTTGGGCAATGTTACAAGATCTCAGATGAAGGAATGATCATTATAGCTAAAGGCTGTCTGAAGCTGCAAAGAATATATATGCAAGAAAACAAATTAGTAAGTACATATTGTCATTTTTTTCTTCCCAAGGTATTTTGATTATCAAAGCTTTCTCTTGCTCTTTTAAAATTTTTCTTTAGAATGGCTTTTTGCGAGTGAATTGCTTAAAAATGTTTCTGGCTGTGAAAACTGGAGTTCTACAGAGGTGGTTTGGAAGGTGAAGCTAAATGTATTAACTTCTTGTTTTTAACATGGTATTTCGGGAGTAATTGTTTGGGAGATGCATGGTTTGTATAGGAGAATACTTAGTTAATATGGAGTGTTTATTTTGTTTCTACAAGTGCAGTAAAAAGTGCGAACAGCTAAAAAATTTTTGGAGCTTGGGTTTTTGATTACAAGTGATACACTCATAATATTTTTTTGAAATATATCACTTTCTCATCAGGATAGGGTAGTGTGCCTGTGCTAGTAGAAGGAAGTTGTTGAGGAGTAATAAAACAATCTTGTGTCCTAATTCTAAGCAGTCTCTAAAATGATGATTTCTAATGTTGAAAGAGTGGCTTGAAAATGGAAAAACTTAAGGGTTTTTTTAAATTTTATTTTATTTTTAAAATTTGTTTATTGCAAGAAAATAAAACTTGCTTGCAGTTGAATTTTTAACTGTCAGCTTACATTGTGGTTATAACCTTTGTTTCAAAAGTGCTAGACTGAAACAAATAAATCGTGTTTGTAAGAAAACAGCATACCTTGTATTCAAGAATCATTTGATATTTGGCTTCAGACAAAGAAATGCTAATGCTCAAGATTGGGGGTTTTTTTGATATATAAACCATTTTCAAATCAACAAAGAAAGAAAAAGGCAGCCTGTTATTGGTTTTGATCAGAACTGTAGAAAGTTGAAAAATAGGAGACAGGGACCTAAACTGAGATTTCTGTATCTTTGAAATGCAGAAAAAGGACACATGCCTCTTCTTGAAACACAATCTTGAATACTGTCAAAGCTAGTCCTTCTAATACTTATCCTTAATACATAAAAACCTTTAAATATGAAAAAGAAATTTTCTGAGAAGTCTGGAAGGAAAAACATCTTCCTTCTCTGGGAAGAGAAAGTTGAGTTAATCTTTTAAAGGAAGAGGAAAACCTTCAAGATTTGCATAATTGGATATGAAATGTGGCTTCATAGTAATTAAGAATGCAGTATGCTTAAATATCAGCATAAGTGCTTGGTCATTGGAAAATATGGAGGGAAGGTATTAGCTTTTCTTGTAGATGCATCTTGGAGTTCTTGTCATTGAAGATTTGATTCTCTTTATAGTGAGAAATGTAATCTAAGAAGTTTTAATGAAGTTATTAGCACTTAAAGACATTGTGGTTTTAATAACTGAAGTGTCTTCAAAATTCTTGGTTGAAATGGAACAAAGGAGATATCTTAATTCTTTGTAGGGCAATCGTGAAATGTGCTCTTGCACTCTCCTTGGTTGCCTTCATTGTTGAAAACATAACTCTGATTTTTAATTGCAAATAACACAAAAATATTTGCAGTCAAATGAATAGGAAATTTCTCTAAATTTTGTCCCTTCTGGTAATTTGTCTAGTGACTCACCAAAACAGAATTTTTGTGTAGTTTTTCATGAATATACTTTCTTTTTTTTAGTATTTAATTGCACTTAAATTCCTGCTCATCTTTAATTTTTCAGGGGGAAGAAAGATGGGGCAAGCTTGGTAAAGCTCTGTAAAATTAAATTCAGCTCCATAAATCTTCATATATATGCATGAAATAAGTTTTGAAGCTGTTATGAATTCCAGGATGTTTAATCCTTAGAATAAAATAACACTTGAACAATGCCACTAGATGACAAAGCTGAAGAAGCTGCTATGCTTTCACCTTGCTAGGGGCAAGAGACTTTTAAGTTTTGCTGGCAGTGTAGTTTTGTGTGATGAAGCAAGACAATTTTTAAGTTATTCTCATGCAATTGTAAAATAGAAAATTTTATATTCCAAAATAAATAAAAAATACAGGAATTGTTTAGTTGTGTTTAAGGAATTACCTTAAAAGGGATTAATGGTAGAAAAATGGTTTGTCAAATTCTGTGGGTTACTTTTCTCCTTTCTAAAAAAATCTCCATAGTATTTCGTGGGGCACATACTACTTCCTGTTTCTGTGGTGAAGTAGGTGGTTTGGGGAAATATGTGTTTGTGTGTGTGTGTGTTTTCAAAATGAATAAGCATTCTTGGAAATCAAAATAGTCTGTGGCAAGAAAAGTGTACTTGATGTATGAGGGCTTGGTCTGTGTATTTAAAGTTCGTATCTTGTCAGTATGCTAGAAGGAGGACTTCTATCTTCCCCTTTTAAGCAGCTGCTGTAACATCCGTGTAAACAGTCTTCTGTTTTGTATTTTCTTGTTTATTCCTTTCTCAGAGATGCTCAAAAACATGTATGTGACTTACAGGCAATTTCTGTTAATTTCAAAATGTGTAGTGCATTACAGATAGTACATGATGGTTGAGTTTTCATATAGGCTTGTCTCACAGTAATGGATTTTACACTTCAAAATACATCTAGACAGAGGGAACCATCAGCTAAATAATGCCTTTGTGAATGTTACTTTGCAGTGAAATGTATGTAGATCAGGCAACGCAGTTCAGTTGCTTCATCTGTTGCTAAGTAACTCCGTTATCAGACTGCTGAGCAGAAACATGGAAAGGAGAATTTATGTTTTGATTGTTGAATATGCTAGACATTTCACAGAAAAATAGACCTTTTCTTGTCTTCGAAGTGCTAATTATGTCATGGTAATAAGCAAAAGCCGCAGTTAATAAATAGGACTAAGGATGTAAGAGGAAAAAGTTAACATTGCATGGCTAGCTCAACAACAGAAGGTTGTTGTTATTTGCATAACTATTTAGGATTTATATCTCTTCAAAACATGTTTATTTTTCCTCTGTCCTTTGAATGAAAGAACAATAACATGCTGAGCCTCTTTCCAGAAGCATACTGGACAAATTTGGAACCTAGTTTAAAAAAAAAAAATTACTGCAGGACTTATGAAATGTACCACTGTGTTCTCTCTCCTGATCTGCCCCCAAGCAGTCTGGTGCAGTTGAGTAATCTCACAGAATTTCAGTGTAAACAGAAGACAACAGCTCTGTCCAGACAGAACTGGAAAATGTCTTAATTTTTTGGCTGAATTTAGTTGGACTTGTTATTTTATGGTTGTGACTGGTATGGTATGCTATAACATCTGTGTTTGCATCATGTGGATGTTCAGAGTGAATGAAGTTGGTGGAAGATGGATGGATTAATTTCATTGCTATCTTTGTACCAGTTGCTGTTTTTAATTTTTCTACCCCGTGTAGAGAGTATATAGCTTGGGTGCGAAGTCACGGAACTGCTCCGTGCTAACTGAGACACAGAGTGAGGGATACTTAACCTGAATTGCTTTTATTGCAACCTTGCATAGAAGGGTGGAGTCCTAAAAGGTTTTAAAGGTTTTGTGAGATGCAGAACTCGGTGACTATGGAGCACCCAAATGGAAGGGTTATCTCCAGAAGCTTTCGCACAAGCTGTTTTCCTTATATTGGATAGAGTAGATCTAGATTTGGGAGCTCACTGTAGACCTGGAGAAAACCCTTCCCCACTTATTTTCCTTTTAGTTGCTTTTCCTTAACTGGATAATTTAATGGCTAAAGTTATAATATTATTAAGTTAATTAAATAGAATAAAATCATAATTCCTTCCCATTCCACCCAGTGTCTGTGGGTTTTTTTGTGGTGAACTAGATAGGGATAATGAGAGAGAGCATCTAAAGATAAAGCAAGGTGGAGTTTTAAATACTGTAAGAGAGTGACAGCAATCCTCCCTCTATAGTTTGTTCCCTTGCTCTCTTTTCTCTTTTCCAAGCTTATTCAGGAGTGGATGGGCTACTGTAGTAGCTCCAATGGCAGCACTTCTTCCTTTCCAATAACATGATGTTGTGAAGTGGATTGTTAAAGGCAAATCATTTGTTTGATGGTTCCCAAGTATGTTCGTTAAGACAGTTAGAATATAACTTGATCTTGTGTTACAAATGACGATATAATACTGGCTTTTGCGTTTATGTATTAGCTTTTGCATGTTGTTATTAATCACAAGTATTTTGATATGGTACAATTTATAAGTCCTTTGAACTGCTCTTTAGTGGAAAATAATCTATCTGTTTATGTGTGCAATGTATAGCTTATATAAATAACGTTTTGATGAATATATCATAGGCCCTAGCAAAATATGGAATGTTAAAAATGCCTTTAACTCAGAATGGTGCAAAACAGATTAGTTTCTTCCCATTGTTTCTCACATCTGTGTACTGATCTCTCCAAGTGATAAGTGATGGGAACTGGAGCACCAAGAAAAATTTAGGGAAGAATTTATTGACTCCTTGGAACCAGGGAATGTGAAACAACAGGATGAAACCACAAGAAGAAATACAATGTATTGACCTAATCTACAAGATGCCATGCAGACAAGTCAGAAGTTAAAACCAAATAAAAGAGTTCCTGTAACATTAAAAAAAACCCAAAAAAACAAACAAGAAAAACACACAAACAAAACCCCCCCCCAAAACTCCTGAATATATATGTACCCTAATGATATAATAGTACATAGGGAGTGTTGTTTTAAAACTAAGGGTGTGGGTTTTGTCCTATAGCCAGAAACACCCCAGCACTGGACATTCTCTTTTTATTCCTTATTAAATTTTAAAAAATTCTAAAGAGTGAACTTTGTTTTTCACACCATGTTTCTATTTCTTTGTTAGACTCTTCATTCTTCAGTTTCAAGGTAACCAGGTTTTGGCCCAGTTGGCAATATGCTTGATATGTGATAACACTTTTTAAGTACATTTTTTACAGGTGGCTATTTAACAGTTTTTTAAGATGAGTATTCTGTAAGTTTTCTGCTTACCTGTGCAGTTTGCAGAAGAGTTGAAATTCAAGTTAACTGTGATGCTATTGATAGGAACTACAATGTTTAAGATGTGTGAATAATAAACTTCAATTTCAGTAAAAAATAATTAAGATAGACTAAACAGAATATTACATTTTTGTCACACAATTAAAGAGTTAACATATGCTTTTAAAGCATTGACTGGAATCAACTTAGTATGAAACATAGAGGAAAAATTATCATATCTTCTGAATAATCATCATTGTGTAAGCTGATGAACTTATTTTTGTCTTTTAATGATACTACCCTCCCCACCCCTGTTTTTGCTTTGGGAAGCATTTACCTTCCTGCTTCGTACTTGTCATCTACAAAACACTTATTTCAGCATTGTGCCTTGTGTCACAAACATTGAGAGAAGGGAGTATTTTGCTTTGAGTTTAGCCCAGGCAAATTGTTTCAGGAGGAAAGTATTAAAAGGTATATAAACTGCACAGTGTCAAATGTTTATAATGTATGGAAATAACTTACTTTTTTTCAATGGTAACAAGTAAATGAAAGAATTTTTTTACAAAAAATATTCCAAAATAATGTAATTTTCCTGTCCTTTTTCCATCCCCCACAATATACTCAATGTACTATTTCACTTTTTACGTACAGTTCTTAAAACTGTTCTTCTGCTTGAAGAAATTTCAGAAGAATTATTTTCCCATGTTTCTTCATGCATACTTTCACTAAATACTTTTGAATCACTTTATTTCATTATTTGAGGCTTTGAAAAGAACTGTAGTTGTTCCAGACTTCAATTCCTTCAATTCCCCTTCAATTTCTATTTTTACATTTAAACCCTCATATTTGGAACCTGTTGCTGGTTTTCTTTGCAGACACAGGCACCTCCTCCTCCTTCAGGCCTGACCTAGGTTTCCTGCAGCAGAATGTCAGGTGCTGGATTTAAAGTAATGGGTTTAAGAGAGATACAGCATCAGGTCAGAGAAGGTTGGGTGCCTTCAAAGAGGGACCCAGAACAAAGAAAACCCCAGGCAATTGTACACTTACGACTTATGCTCGCATCTCTCACTCTTCTCATTCTTTGATCTAATGATGCTTCTGATTTGTGGTCTTTTGCACTTTCTTGGTTTCTTTCTCTGTGTCTACCACACAGACTTGGTTGCTTGTCTCATTGAGTTACATCTTCTGCTGACAACTGTAGCCTTTGTAATTTCTGTTTTGTTTTTTTTTTTTTTCTGGTGCACCTACTCACTGAGAATGGAAAGCTAAAAACCACTAGTCTTAATATAATAAGCATTGCCTAGCAGCAACCAAAACATCACTATGTTGAAGAATATCCATATTCTTTTCATACTAAAGCTAAAACACAGCACTCTGTGCCAGTTCCTAGGAAGATGACTAAGCAAATGAATTACTCTATCTGAAAGCATATCTATGTATAAGTTCACAGCTCACCTAAGGCTTCAGCAAATCCAGCTACTGATCCTGGATTTGCAGCACACTAAATCCATACAGCTTTGTAACTTCATGTAGCTTGTCCTACATAGGACTTGTTCATGCAGAATAACTAGCATCTCTCAATAACAAGTTGCTTGCTAAAACTGTATGCACATACTCATGAAGATCATGGAGTCATGGTATGGTTTGGGTTGGGATGGAGGGCTCCCAATCCCTCTACCACTACACCAGTAGGCCAGGTGGCTCAAAGCTCCATGCAGCCTGTCCCCTTCCAGGGATGGGGCAGTCCACAACATCTCTTGATAACCGTTCCAGGTCTTCACCACCCCCACAGTAAAGGACTCTGTACACACCAAGATGGATTTTTCTCTTGTGTACACTGTATGTCATAAATTCAGCTAATGTTTCATCTTCTGTCAAGTACTAAATTAGAGATTTCTAAAGCAAAAACTTTGTGCAGATGGCATGATGGTAGTATGCACTAGTGATGATGAAGACCCTTTTGTATTTCAGTTTCTCAAACTCTTTACATACACACCAGAACCACCTAATTTATCGTAAAAGTAAGGTTCAGCACTTTAAAAATGCACTTAACAGCTATACCAAGATGAGGTATGGGAAGTCATGCTTTTGTAAGGACTACATGAGATGTCTGTCTGGTAGTAAAAATGTTATGGAAAAGTCTGTCTTTTGACAAGCTCTTCTGAACATTTACTTTGTTAATTTTTTTAACAACGTAACATGATTCAGTCAATTTCTTAGAAACCTAACTAACAGAACCTTGTTTCTCAGAGTTCAATTTTTTTGGTCTTTTTTTTTTGAACTCTTATTATTTAGATCTGTCTGTCCTAGGGAGTTTCAGTGATACTGTTCCTGCAGTGAAAGTTTTATGCCAAGTTTGATGTTAATAGAAGGGAAAAAGGCAAAGCTTTTGTACATATATATAAATCAGCTACATGTGTCTGCTGTAAAGGCATTAGAACAACAGTGCAAGAGTCAGACTCTTATTTTCAGTATCGCTTTCTCTAAATACTGTCACTAAGTACCGTGCGGTGTTGTCACCCTTAGGTGGCAGCGTTGACTTTGTAGTCCTGATGAGCTCCCGGCCCGTGCTGTGGGGAGTTACCATTGCAAGGCAGATAATTTCTGAATAATGTGCTGGTTCCACAAACCCTGTGTTCCCTTCAGCTGCCAGAATTGCTGTCAGAATAATTCTTAAGTGTATCAATAAGGTCAGCTGTATGGTTTCACCACTTTCTGCTTTTCTGTTTTTTCTTTTAGACAGGTACTGGATTTTGATGTTGTGAGTTTACTTGTCACGTACACTCTTGTGTGTGTGTGTGTACACATTTAAAAGCAACCAAAAGCTGGAGCTGTAATCTGTATTGCTACATTAATTATACTTTTTGACTTTTGTCAGGTTACGTGTGGTTGATTAATGGCTATACCTACTCTACTGTTTGAAAAATTTCCAGTTTTGATATTGATATAAAATTAGCTGTTATACCACTTAAAGCATTTTTTTGGGCTGTAATTTATTACCATTTATAATAAACATTCTATGTATAAAAACATGTAGTATATATACTGTAGATTAATATAATGACAAACAAGTGAGTGATGGAATGGAAGAGTAGAAAAGTGGTTGATATAGAAGTTTTTCCTACTTTTTGATCAACCTTACAAGGTGATTATTCATTTGATACTTGCAGATGATATATTTTGCAAATAATTTTAGTAAAGGTTAAATACATTTATTTATACATCCAAGTGACATCTTTTTATGTTTGTGCATTAATGGTTGGTGTGTTAATGTTGTACATCAAAATCAAACTTAGGAAGAACTGTAACAAATAATGTTCTCAGTGTTGAAGATTCTGGTATTGAAAGTCCAAATGGGTGGAGGTAATGCAAAAATCCTAAATGCAATATGCAAGCAAACTTGAGTAAGTTGTGAATTTTAAATTTTGAGTTCGAATATTGGCACTTCCACTTTTTTGTTTCTTTTGCTTGTTTTTTTGGCTGCTCTTGTTGTTGAATAAGGTACTTGAGCTTTTAATTAAAAACTTGATGATCAGGAATTGGTATCTGGATATGGAGCCTTTTCAATTGTTTGAAATAACCATATTTAGTTGTCGTTTGGGATCACTGGTATTGCTGTACTTTAGTCACAAACCAAATTCCATGATACTAGAGTGAAAAACCCTTCCACTGAAATAAATGCTACTAGATGTTAAAGCTACCAAAATGCAGCTGAAATTTCTGTAGTTTGTTTGTTTTCCTGTAGGGGTTTTTGTTTGTTTACATCTTAATCTGCTGGTGTCTTATGTCACAGAGAGCACTGGCAAACTCCAGATTAATCACTTGTTCGTTGTTCATCTGTTGAATTGGTATCTTGACTCATGTTGTACTTGGTAAGAGTCTTCAGCCATTCACTAAGGATAGCAGTAAATCAAACCTGATAATATTTCTCCCAGTGAGCTGTGATAGTTACTGAAAGAGATCATAAGTATGATGTTGTGAAGCAAAGCCCTTAAAACTGTTAGTATCAGTATTTTAAAATAGTAGTAATTTGCATCAATCAAATATAATCCAAATACGTTTTTATTTGTATATGACAGAGTCAAAATTATGCAAAAGTAATGAATGACAGGCAGTCATCTTTGTTTATATAATTCCTTTCCAGGAATTATATAAATTTCCAGAAATTGAACTTTTTTATCTTTATGAAGCTAGAAGATGGAACTTCTTTTTCCTTTATATTCTACGGTCGTAAAATTTCTGAAGCTGTGGGGAAACCCTTTTTTTTTTCCCTGAAGAACTTCACTGTAACTTACATAAGTTACAGTTTTCCATATGAGAGATCAGATCGTTAAGGGTGTTCTACAAATGTCTGTATTCCCTCTTCTCATCTTTCTAGAGTGACTGGTAACGTGGGAGCACAAATATATTTTTAAGTTCTCTGTGGGTATCTGGAGGTGCTCTTCCGGGTAGTTCTTCAAAGTGCTACATTTGTTGGTAGATAGTGTTACAGGGCAAATTGAATAGGCCCTGAGACCAAACTGCTGAAACCATCCTAAATACTGTCTTTTTTTGAATCAAGGTTAAATTGTTATGAGTTTTAATCTGAAACATCAGTCCCCTTGGTGGATAATTTTTTGCATTTATACTTGGTTTTACATTTAAGTTGCAAATTTATCATCCATACACACTTTTATGTACTTTCATCTTAGGAATTACAACATTATTTATTTTAGAATTTACTATGGCCTTTCAAATGTCATTTTTATAAATCCAGAATGATAATGTTTAGAAAACTGTCTGAACTTCAGACATCAGTACTTTGTAGTTATTGTAGCTAATTTTGAACATCCTATTTTGCTTTTCAGAGCTATGTGTGGCTTTGCCCCAGTATTTTGAGTCCTCAGTATAGTGTTTCTCCTTTTCCTTGTTTTGTATAGTTTTGTTTGTTTGTTTGTTTTTTAATTAATATTTTTCACTAATAACTATTGAAAGTTCTATTGTATCTGAGGCTTCTCCTAAAAATTGTCTTGCTGGGGTGATCCTCAGACACCAACTTGTGGTTGTCTTCATTTTGTCTTCTTGGTTCATTGTATCCAAATGTGGTTTTTTTGTGGTTGTGTTGTTGTTGTTGTTTTAATGTATATCTCTCCAGGAACTGTACATTATTCTGATGCTATTCAAGTAAATTACAATTCACTAAAACTGAAAAATTACTTTTAAACCTTTCAAGTTTTTATGATATTTATACATACACATATATATGTATATATACACACACACACATATACGCACACATACATACACATACATACATACATACATGTCCATACATACATGTTATGGACAATCAATAGCCAATTTAATATAAAGTAATTTTATTTTGCCATTTTAAAAATAACAATCTGAAACAGCCACAATAAAAGAGGCAACCTCGATCCCGGGTTATCAAAGTTGAGTGAACGTAGAGATGGTCACAAATGAAGCAGTCTTCCCCCAGTCTTCCCCCGTTCACAATCACTTAGATTCAGTGGGCAGGTTTTATGCAGTTTTTCTTCCCTCAGGCAGTTTTATTGTTAGTATGTATCTGCCGCGCATATTCATGTGTTTTCTTTCTCTGGCCGCTTGGCTCTGAATGCTTCTTCCTGGCATAATCAGGCACTTGAATAGGGTTCCGAGAAGTCAGCATTGGGATGCGGATAGTGACATCTCTGGGTCTTCTCTTCTAGGCTGGTATCATGTGTTAATCACTGGAGGAGAGAGATGGCTCTTCCTTGATGGGTGGGACATCTCCTGTTTGGCCATTCCTTTTGGTTGTTAATTTGGACTTTGCCCTGCCATTGTCTGGAATCTCTACGATTGCAAATTAATCTCAGCAAGCAGGAAAGTTTCCACAGTTTTGTGGAAACCTTCTGCTTGTAATACAGTTTACAGGTTATAACATATAACACATGAATTTATCTCAAAACATATATCACAATACATATATACATACATACTGTGATAGATGTTTTGAGATAAATTTGTGTGTTACATGTTATAACCTATAAACTGTGTTACAAGCTGGGATTTCCAAAACACTCTGGGGACACTTCTGGCTGCCAAAACTAATTTGCAATTGTAGAGATTCCAGACAACTGTAAGGCGAAGTCCAAATCAACAACCGAAAGGGAATAGCCAGACAGGAGATATCTCATCCATCAAGGGAGGGTCCACCGCCTTCTCCAGTGATTAACACATGATACAAATCTAGAAGTGGAAAACCTGTCACTATCAGCATCCCAATGCTGACTTCTCGGAACCCCATTCAAGTGCCTGATTCTGCCAGGAAGAAGCACTCGGAGCCAAGCGGCCAGAGAAAGAAAACACATGAATATGCGCGGCAGATACTAACAAACAATAAAACTGCCCCAGGGAAGAAAAACTGTATAAAACCTGCCCACTGAATCGAAGGGATCATGAACAGGGAGGACTGGTTCAGTTGTGGCCATCCCTGCATTCACCCAACTTCGATAACCTGCGATCAAGGTTGTCTCTTTTATTGTGGCTGTTTCAGATTGTTTTTAAAAATGGCAGAATAAAATTACATCAGATTGGCTATTTATCATCCATAACACATACATACATATATATATATATATTTATAGATAGATAGATAGATATGTATATGTAATAAATACGATAGACCAAATTCAGTAAATCAAAATTTGGAATTTTATTTTGAGACAAAGTAACAGTCTCCGATAGCCACAATTAAAAGGGACAGCGTCGAACCCCGGGATTTCAGTGCTGGGTGAACACAGTAACACACTCTGTCAGTATGTCACCCCCTCAGTTCACATTTTGGTCTGGGGCTGCTGATTTTATACACTGGTTCGCTGAGAGAAAATTGGGAGCCTAAGACTGCCTCTTCCGAGGCAGCTTCATTAGATATTCATGTTTGGGTTCTGGTGTGGTTGAATGGATTTGCGCTGGAGAACAATGTAGTGATTGCTGTGTCCGGGGACGGTGTAGAGATGTTAATGTCGGGCGGGGACAGATAAGATATCGATCTGATGTAATCACTCGGTCCTCCGGGTTCTCCATCTCCCTTTTCCGTCCTTTTGTGTTCTCCTCTAACGATTCCTGGCAGAAGTTTTCTCGTGTCCCTTTTTGTGTAATTCCCGGCATAGCTTCCTTGTGTCCCTCCGTGTAATCTTCAACAGAGAATTCCCTGTGTCCGTCCCCCCCCCCCCCCCAACCGCCCCGCTGTTTTAGTCACAGTTAACCCATTGTATACTCAGTTAGAAATAAAACTTGCTCCTTATGGTTATCATTACATTTACAGAGAATGAATTACATACTATAACATTTAACACAAATTAACTTTAGGACATGTATCACAGTATATATGTGTTATAAATAAATAGACCAAATTCGAAGTATCAAAAAATTTAGAATTTTATTGTGAGACAAAATATCAGTCTCAGAAAGCCACAATTAAAAGGACAGCGTCGAGCCCGGGATCGCCGCTGGGTGAACACGGATATCAGCTTCTGCCAGCCTGGTATCCCTCCAAGTTCACAATTTTGGTCTCCAGCCACCCTTTTTTATACACTAGATCGCGGAGTGAAGTCCGAGATTCTGACGTTATCCTCTCCGAGGCGTCTTCATTAATTATGCAAGTCCCGGTATCGGGAGTCTGAATGGACTGGTAGGGTGGAACAATGCAGCTGATGGCCGAGCCCGGGTGTGTCGTGGATATGTTAATTTCGACGGAGACGAGTAGAGATATCCATCTGAAGTGATTATCTTGGTCTCCGGACTTGTATCTCCGTTTTCCGTTGTCCTTTGTCTCTTTTCAGGGATTCCCGGCAGCGATAGTTTCAAGGCCCCCTCTCTGGTAATTCCAATCATACTTTCCTCGTGTCCCTCCTGTGCTTCCCAAGCTGAGGAAATTTTCCATTTTTGGTTTCTACATTTTACTTTTACCTGTGTTAGTTTGAGCACATCTTTGACACTCATATTCATACAGTTTAACATTTACCTTTTATAATTTGATAACACGAATTAACTTTAGCACATATATCACATATGTATCTGTGTATTCTCACTGTTACCCTTCCTGATTCCGTTCCCCATTCCAGTGTGGTAGTGAGGTGCTGCCTGGGGTTAAACCATGGCAACGGAGAGGATTGTGCTGGTGGTTCCCTCTCCTAGCACCTTGGCAAAATTGCAAGTATGCTTTAAGAATATTTTCTATCTGAAACATCAAAATATAAATTAGAAAAAAATCTAGATTACAAAATCACAAAAAACGTCAAATTTGTGCTTTATACAATTTTTAAGTATTTTTCTTCTGAAATATAGAGAAAAGTAAACAAAATACGTCCAATGATAAGATTTTAATCAAGTATTTTTATTTTCCTCACTCTTAAAAGAAAAAAAATACTGAATTTAGTAAATGGGTCAATGGGCCAACTTCATAGTGGGTGAGTGTGCGTTGCTAACAGTTTTCCAAAAGATTTCCTGGGACTGCTTCCAAGGGCTGTATTTCTACAGTGATGATCACATGTAGTGCTGCTGTTGGTGGCATAGCTGTGCCTCTGCCATGGTCTCCCTCATTAACACAGGAGCCCGATGCCCAGAGGATTTGTTTGTAGGCCTTTTGCATCTGGAGAGGTTACCCTGCTGATGCTGCCCATGGTACAGCTGTACAGTTCACTGTACCCAGAGGTACAGCTGTACAGTTCACTGCTGTCAGGCTTTGCAACAAGGTGTAGGTGTGAGAAAAGGGCTGTTTGCTTTGCATAAAATGTCAGCTTTGCAACTCTCTTCATCTGCACAATTCTCTTTTATTGTATTTTGCAGCTTGTTCATGTTTGGAGACTTTAGAATTTTTAAAAGATGTTTTTATAAAAGCAGTTTTATAGTTTTCTTTAAACTAGTCTTGAAGTTTTAATTTTTTTTTTTAATTTGCTGTGTAAAATACATGAAAATGAAAGGTGTTAGTTACACTGGAGTTATTGGATTGTTTTGGTGGGAGGGGGAGTGTTTGCTGTTAATCTTGTTCAGTTTCTTGAAAATATGGGGGATTTCTCAGCTACATAGAGAATACCTATATTGTATAACATGAGTGAGAGATTTGTGATTGTGCTCTTGTGTCTTAATTGAAAGAGAGCTGTCTGCTAGGGAGAGCAGGAACCTCCCTTGGAATAGAGAATGTAAACCCCCTCCCGTCGAATGATTATAATTTTGAAATTAAGGGTCTCTCAGGCAAGGATGTGAGGGGTAGGAATAACAGTTCTTTACTAGCATGTGTAAAAGGCAAACAAACAATAACAGAAAAACAAAACAGAAAACAGGAACCTCGTGACAGCCTCCTCGGCCTAGACGGGAAGGGACAGAGGAGAGGTTTTGCTTCACAAAACCCTGGGGCAGTCTGATCCCTGTGCCCCTGCAGGACTCTGAGGAGCACCAAGCTGGAACGGCAGGAATGAGCAGAAATCCCTGGTGGATGGTGGGCTGGTGGATGACATGCGCCAGAAGCTCCACGGTGGTAGCTGGAGCTGCGGGATGTCCCGGCAGGACAGGGCAGTGCGGGGCTACAGCGTAGCAAAGGCCAGGGCAGTGCCCAAGAAGCGGCGGGGGCAGGACAGCAGCGGCCCGGCTCCCAGCAGGGCAGGAAAAGGCGAGCTCAGGATTCCCAGGCACCCGAGCAGATGGTGGTAGGTCCCTAGGACGGGACTCAAATGGTGAGAGTGAATTCTTCCCGCAGCAAGCAACAGCTTGGCTGATGCATTCTTCCGATGCCGAAAGCCAGCACAGCTGCCCCTGGCCCCACCCCGTCCTTTACCTGCCCCCAAAACTCTCGGTATCTTCCCCCTCCGGGACAAACTCCCAGAGACAAAAGAGGTGTAGCCAGGTGCTACACTCCACTCCTTTGTCCACTTCTTTTGTTTTGCTTAAGTACACATAAGTACCCAGTAGTTAGTTTCCTAGTAACTTAAGAGGGGAAAAAATTCTCTAAGTAAAAAAGGAGGAAATCTAACTCCCAACATCTTGAAATTGGATGATTTCAGCTACCAATTAAGGCTGTTTAAATGTATTTGTTATTTCGAAAAGATGAAAATTTCTAGAATGTAGTTGATAATTTCTGTGATTTTAGGCGTTTCTGAAAATACCTTAATAGTGAACACTTTAAAATTTTATACTTTATAGGTTTCAGAAGAGCTCTATCTTGTACTGTTTTCCTTCAGTTTTAGTACATCTCTTGCATCTCAGAAAATGTATTCTTCTTACAGAGCTCATTCTTGACCTAGTGTCCTGAGTTTTTATAAAATGTCTCTTAGCGCACTGTACAGTCTGGAAAACACTGTACTGTTCCTGTTACCCACAGACTACAATTTCTCCAGGTTTTGAAGTATTTGCAACAAAGTTTCAGGAAGTTTTGGAGTGCTTTTAATGAGATAGAAATAGAGTGTGGGTGTTTGCTTGTACATCTTGTAGATGTTCTGTACTTTTTTGCTTTTCTTTTTTAGTATCGCTTGGGAAAGATGTTGCAAATAAACTATTATGGAAGGATTGCTACAGCTGACCTTTTGGTTTTTTCGATTGTGATACTAGTCCTCTGTGAAATGATGTAAAACTGTGGTGTCTGTAGATATAAGTGTTTGATGCTATTTTTTTTTTTACTGGGAGAAAAGCTATATGGACAGTGAATTTTAAACTTGAATTGCACTTCTTTCTTGCTGATTCTATTATACAAATGGAAAATTGGGAGGACAGTTATCCTTTGGAGGAAGTAATTTTTTGTAAGTCAACAAAATTCCTGTGATTGTATCTGGTAGGACTGTCATGTCGTGTCAAGCCCACTACCTGCCTCCTCTGTATGCTTCATTCTGTGGTGGGTGAAGTTACCTGGAAATTCCAAACTTCTCTGAACGTATTCCAGCCATTTCAGATACTGTGCCAACTGTCGTTGCTTTCATGCACGTGACAGTTGGGCTGCGTTACAACATAAACTCGGGTAGATCATTGTTTTCCTCTCCCATGAAACACACTGTCCTGAGACTGAAAAGTGTCATAGAAATGGGATATCATAGATTTTTGTGGTGAGATACTGCTGATTTAGTTAATTGGCTTCTGCTTTTACATGGCAGTAGTGATTCTTGGACTCTTTTATAAAGAGATCTAATCTATCTATGAACTGACACCCTGCCAAAATAAAACTTTGGTGAGGTAATGCAAAAAGCTGCCATGCTAAATCCTTTATTTTTATTGCTAACTTTGGCTTACCAAGTAATTTCCTCTAATATTATGAAGAGGATGGTAGTGCAGTTTTTGCATTAAAATAGGCACAAGTAGAATATTGAAACAAATATTTTAAGCTCCTACTCTTAAGCTACAAGTATTTGTAAAGAAAATTTCAAGTGTATTTTAATTAGGAATTGCATCCAGATGCCTATTTTGAGTATTTTTGTAAATTTTAAACTATTTACTTATTAATGCATAGAAATGTGGTGTCATGTGACACTGATTCAATCGTTTGTGATGTGTAGGTATTTTTGTGTCTGCAGAAAAATGTTTTTTTCCCATTTAGCAATTGATGTTAAATTTGAAGATGGACAAGGTGATAGAAGGCCATTAAAGATACAAAATGTACACTAAAAACAGCTGAAAACTTGGTGGTTTTTGTGCTATAAGCACTCTTGATCTGAAGAATATCTCTCTGCGGTTGGTTTGCATTTAGGTGCTACTAGCTGTGCAGAAATTTTGTGGTGCAATATGTATATAAATGTTCCACCATTTTTAGCATGCTATTTGAAGAAAAAGAATTTAAATATTTCATTCTATAATATTATTGGCTTATATTTTCAAATAATATTTGCATGCAAAAATGTAATATTTTTGTCTGGCAGTTAAAAAAATTAATACATTCTTCTTGAATTAAACATGCTTCATATCTTTCTGTGTCTGGTCTTTTTAGGAAATGCTGCTTTGAAAGAAGACAAACTTCAATGCATAATAAAAGACAACAGGCAGATCAAATATTTAGATAACTTGGCTTATGAATGTGTGCCTCAATAAATTGTTCTTTTAATCTGGTAGTTCTGTTAAAGATGTCATTCTTTATGTATCAAATCTGCCATGCATGAATTCGTATGCTAGGGCTGTGTTCACTAGGACAAGCAACTTCTGCAGTAGTTAGTCTCCATCACAGGAGACTACCCCTCTTTCATCTGTTTAATTTTTCAGGTATATTTGTTCCTGACAGATTTGGCTATCTTAAAAGTAGTGTTCAATTAGCTTTATTTTTTCAGGTAACACTGCAAATTATTTTCTTTACTTAACATAGTAGGTGGAATAATTACTGTTTTCACTGGTAAACCTGTTTGTAATTGTATTCAAAAGACATATGATTATGGTTTCTTGATTTTTTTCTGACTTCTTTTCTTGTCTTGCAGAAAAGATAGGTTCCTGAATGTAAGGAATAATTATTAATGTACACTACAAACTCAACATTTTTGTAAAAGCAGCTGTTGATTCTGAAAACAAATATTATTGAGGAACTACCAATTAATTTCATATTGCTGTCACAGCAGTTTGTAGTACCTGCATAAATGTAGCATTACAATTTCCATTTTCCTCACATTTTCAGTTGCATATAGCTTTCCCTTGCTTTTTACTGGACAGAAATTCTCCTAGCTAGGGAGTATGTGTGTGTGCCAATCTTTTCTTTATAGAAGTTTCTGTTTTTCACAAAAAAATAAGAAATCTCTATGAATATCTCATTATTAATCTGTAAAATTCAGGGGTTTTCTGCGGCAGTTAACGGGGGAAAGCACAGCAGTATGGTAGATGTGCTTTTGCTGTTTTATTATCCTTTGAAAAATATAGCTTGCCTATGTTCAAACCCAGGTTTGAAGAGAAGCATTATTATTTTCTGCAGATATATGTCCATGCTAAAGATAATTCATTTTGAGATGGATTACTTAGATGTATGTAGTGAGCAGTGTGATGTGACTTGCCACAGGATGAACATTTTCTGTTTCAGGTGTGAAAAGGTTTGGTAGGGCTGGTACTTCTTTCACTGCATGCTATGGTCTGCTCTAAGCATAGGATCAGGTAAAACCAGGCAATGGTGGTTTTCTGTTGTTTTGACTTGGTTTACTTTTGCTCATCTATGCTTTATTCCTTGGTGGTTTTGTGAGAGGAACATGGGAAAATAAGGAGAATGTGTAGCTCTTGATTCTCTTTGGTCTTGTCTGAGAGGCTTTCCATACCTGCAGTAAAAATCGGTGGGTGGCACTGATTTTTTGGCAGCTTTAACTTACATGCCTGGGTTTTGTCTTGGAAAAATAAAACTAAAGTTCCTTGATGATGAGTTTTGGGTGGTTTTTTTGCTTGATATCTTTTGAGGTTTGGAGAGTTTTATGACCATTTGGAGAATATGGCTTGGGAATTAAAGAAAGTGAGAATTCTGGAAAAGCCTTGCTGCTGAAGTCTGCAACATGATTAAACAAACTTGCTTTCCCAGAAGTCATACATTCTCTGATACTGAGAAGAGACTTTATAACAGATGCTATAAGCTCCACTCCTACTTTTTCCATGATTTTCCCCTACAGTTGAACCTTGGCCTTATCAAAAGATAGATAAGTTGTAAGTGATGCTGCTCTCCAAATACATCCAATCTTACAGCCCATTCTGGCTTTTTTCTCCTGGAAAAGGGTGGGGATTGGCAGTCAGATTTTCCCCAAACTTGTGCTAGTTTGCTTTCTTTTTTCCCCCCTTTCCTATTTCTAGGACATGTTTAAGTCATTGGTGTTATTAGTATTATTTCTGAGAGTGAATGTAAGCCATTTTTGTCATGGAGGATTGCTGATTTGTGCTCCACATGGTCTTGTCTTTAAAATAAAAGATAACTAAAGTAATAGATGAGTGGAATAAAAGGAATAGATTATGACCATCAGACTAACTTGGGAAAATTAATCCTTTAACATGTTCCCCTGTGTATAGGTGCCTCAAAATAAAAGGAGGGAGGGGGAAATCACATCTTAAGACATTGAGCCTGTTGATAGGAATTATGAAAAATGGTTTTAGATTCTCCTTTAGCAATGAAATATCATACAGCTGTACAGCACAATGTAAGAAATTATTTCACTGCTGAGCTGGAATACTTTTGCGGTAGGTAGACTTCAGCCATATAGATTGCAGGTCTAAATTCTCACAGATATTTTCATGTTTTAGTCTATGCTACCATTTCATAAGCGTTCACCAATGGATTTCAGTGATTTAAAAAAAGAAGAATGTTTTAGCAGAGTAAATACTAAGGAATGACTAGTAGATAGTTTACTCAGTGATGGTGCACCATTTATAAATTTGTGAACTTATTACTGAATTGATACGTATTCCAGTGCCTTGATGAAATCCAATCTATTATATTAACACCTTGGTTTTTATGAGCTAAACCAAAAGTCTTTATCAGTCAGTTTTGAAACTATTTCTGTGTGAATTTATGAGCCTAAATCAGTACTTTGATTATTTAGAGGTGAATTACGCAGATGGAGAAGTTTTAAATTACTCACTATCCCATAGCTGTTCTTCGTATAGCTCTTGAATTACTGTTGTGATTAAAGTTATTTTGATGTGCCATATACATTTAGTTATTTGTTTTCCTCCTAAACATTAACTAAATATTATGTAAATATTTTAATATAAATTTATAAAATAATTAGATTTAAAGTTAATTGGAGTAAATTATATGCGTCTGTGTAAGGTGAAGACCTATGTCAAACATTTTTTTTAATGGCACACTACATGACATTATTTGTGAGTTGCACAACTCCTTTGCCATGTGTGAGGCGTTCTGATGGAAGGAGGCTGATAATTCAACCTTAGTATTCTATTCCTGTTATTAGGAATGTGTTTTTTCTGACCACTGTGGACTGCTTCAAGGGGTGGTGGGGTGTGAGGACAGGAAAAGTGCAATTTTCCTCTACTTATTTATTGTATATTTCAGGGGAGCTATTTATTTGTTGCCGTAATCGAAGTTGGTCTGTGGAATGGTTTTAAAGTCTGTTATCTTTCTGAAAACTGTCCCTGCTCTCCTGTCAAGCAAAGAAAAACAGAATTCCAAAGCTTCAGATAAATGAAAAAATTGGTCTCTTCTGTTGATTGAGAATTTTGATTTAACAGTAGCAGCATTAACTGTTGACGTTAATTAAAAATAAAAATTATTAATGATTTTTTTTGATTCTTCATAAAGCTATATTTTTGTATGGCCATGTAGTTTCTTTACCATTTCTCCTCTAAAATCGAAATGATTTTGCAAAGGTTTTATCCTTGTTATTGAGCCTAATCTAGCCGTTACACAAATACCATGTCGTTAGTAGCTAACTCATTTTTTTCCATATAGTGCAAGTGGTATTGAAAATGTTTACTGTAAGTTATTATTTGTCTTACAAAGATTTTAGACTTTTTTATTATTATTCTCTCTTGCAAACTGTTTGAAGGAGGCAAAGGGCTTCTGTCCTTGCAGACCATAATTCCTTTTCAAATTCAGGTAGTAAATTATAATTATGATGCAACCCCATAATTTTCACCTTGTTGTTATTCAGTGTTATTACAATCCTTTTTAAGTTGACTGAAGTGATTTTTTTTTCTCTGGAGTATTCCTTCTGTTGAGCACTTTTGTCTTTGCCTTATGTACTTTCACACTTTATTTGCAGTTTTCACTTGCTGACACTGATTTGTTCAAGGTCAGTTTGTTTAGTTTTATCTGTCTGATACCTTTAATACCTGCGTCCTCACCCAGTAAAAATAAACAAAGTCTCAAAAGGTTGTTGTTTTGCTTCAGAATGGGTGTTAGGACTTCCATCAACGAGGAAGAGAAATTACCAACAGCAATCCCTGAGGACTGGGAGTATCACCCCGAGTTCCTAGTAAAATCTGCTCTGCTCCAAACAAAGCAATTATGCAGTAGGATGTGAGCAGCAGTCACTCAGATCTTCCTGTGGGTATGTGGGGGGTCTAAGGTTATGGGTTTTTTTTCCTTTCTCCTTCATACCCTCTCATAGAGAGGGTTGTGTTGCTGCTCCTTGCAGTTGGTAATCTTTTCCATTGAAGTTATAATTTCAATCAACTTTTAATCTGTTTCTGGAAAAGTGTCTAGCTCTAAATATCTGCTGCCTTTCTAAATATTACTTTAATTGTCTTTTGAGATTGTTAAACTAACGTTTTTTTCTTTTTACTTTTGCCTGAGTTTTGTTATTTTGATTCCATAACAGTTGAAGTATTTATTATTTAAGCTGTATTTAAAGCTTCACATAGGGTGCCATATGGAAAGATATCTCATCAGTTTGAATCATGTGCATTTTGTTTTATTCTGTTCAGATAAGCCAAGAAATGTATAAGATACATTTTGTCTTCTTTTCCTCAGGTATTTCCAATGTTTTTGTCATCCTTACGATTTTCTTCTAACTCCTGCAACTTTGTATTTCAATTCAAATCTGTTTTGAACCGAGAGAGATCTGTTCCAGTTTAATTCTCACAATTTTGTATACTTGTCCTCCCCTTATTATTTTGTTTTGAAGATCTAATTTTTTACCCATTATATTCATCTAGTAACCTACTTGTAGGTTAACCATTTGGAACAAAGATAATGTAGGGATAGACACTGACATAGAAGACTAAATTGTCAGACAAAATGTGATTGTTTTATTTGAAAAAGCTGAATTTTGTCAACAAACCAGTTATATTAAAAAGTATGAAAATCATTGTTTGTCTTAAGGTAGCCAGCTTCTTTAAATACAGTGCAGTGTTCCTTAAAGAGAATTTGTAGTGCCTTGATGTTCCCAATTAGTGCCTTGCAGAAATTCTGACAAATCCATCTCTTGTTGTCATGACTTCCTGTAACTGTTATGGGTTTTGTGTGAACTTCCAAGGATGGACTTGAGTAAATATTTCTGATGTTAATATAGTGACCTAGAGTTTCTTGATGGAAAAGGGCTGAAAATTAGAGACCTCATTTTCTACGTACTCTTTGTCTTCTTTTCAGGATTATTTCAAGATGCATGTGGGAATATCATCAATGTATGATGCTCTATTGCTGTGCATAATTATCTTGCCATGAGGAGTTCAGGGGCCTCAAAAGAGGCCATGTATAGCTTCTGGAGTTTGAGTATTAATTTTGTGAGACAATAATTGGAAAAATTAGTTGAATTTTCAACAGAACTTAATTAAAAATTAGTAGTGACTGGAGCTACTGATTTCTGAATTGTGTAACTGTTAATTGGATCTACAACTCTTTAGAATATCTGATTCCAGTTTTGGAAGTTAAGCAGTTTACATAATTGAGTTCCTCACACTTAGATCTTCAAAAAGTATTTCAAAATGCTTTAAATATGTTCCAAATACTTTTAATATGCTCAGTTTTTATTAATTTTGAAGAATGATCATGCAACACTCTCTGAAAGTCAGGAACTTCTTATTTAGGGTATTAAATGTGTAATCTTTAATTTAATTTTAGACTCTGACCCATGCCATGCAAATCTGTGTTTATACAGGGGTGGAAAAGTGTGAATGTGTCCTTTGTGATACGAGTTTCAGTTCTTTAACTGGACTCCCAGACCCCAAAAGATGTTATGTCTTTCAAATGTATACTGCACTGAAATTTGAACGACAATAGCACATATAATTACAAAGCTAACCCAAAATTTATATTATTATTGTGTAGTATGTAAAAACCTGTATACTTTGTTCTTTTGTATATTCTCCAAGTAACATGATCGGATTTGAAGTCCTATTCTACTTTTCTTTACCTGCTGTTAAAACACCCAGTTGCAAGGAAAGCGTGGATGTAAAGAACTTACTTAACTCTCAAACACTTTTTGTTGGTAAAATACATCTCTCCTCTCACCTCTGCCCTTCCAATGGTATGAACCAGCTGGCCTTTTGTGACTTCCTTCAATGTCAGCTGGAAGATTTTAATAATAATACTTGGAGGGAAAATGTGCCTCTCAGTTTAACTAGAGGACATTTGCTGTTTTTTCTTTTACAGGGAAAGAGGGTTTAAACAAACTTTCCATCACGTTTATTGGTTGTGTATTTCATAGTAACCACCATGAAGTTCACTGCATTTAGGGATACGATGAAGCTGAGATGAAAAGATAAATACATGAAGGCTCAGCTTCACAGCTGGTGTGTATAATCCTTTCTGTTGTCACTGGTGCCCTAGCCCCAGTAGCCAGCAGAACAAAGGGAGGTGAATTGGAAATAGTGGGAGCTGGGGAGCCTCTCGCTGGCAGCACATCTCATAGCCATAGGCCTTGTCAGGGCGCAGTGTGGTACCCTTTATTCCATGTGACAGATGCAAGGTGGGTTTTGCGAGGGGGAAGTCATTACTAGTGTGAGGGCAGTGTCAGATCAAAAGTAACCAGTAATCAAACAAGGTAAGGGGCTGCGGAAAAGAGGCTTTCTGTCTAGTCTCAGCACCTGCCGGGTCACTGAGGGGAATAGGCCTTGTGTGTCAGGTCGTGCTGATTCCCTTTGATCTACAGTGAATGAGCAAGGATGGAAACTGAAGGGGAGAGGGAAGAGTTTTATTTCCCATTTCTTCAAGGCAGTTGAAGGTGTTTTGTTATGTGATGCTGGCATGAACTTCACAGCCGAAAAAAATCTCCAAAACATCCCCATTGGAAGTAAAGTGTTCAGGGCCTGGGTTTTCTATTTTTAGCCTGGTCTCAGTGATGAATTCTTCAATGGTGTTTCATTTTGATGACTGAGGATAAACGTTGAAATTTGTATTAGATAATATTAATATTCAAATATTAATTAATATTTTATTATCTAATACTATAATATTATTAAGATTAAAGTATTTGAAATAATAATATTATATTTCTTTAAACAGAGAGATGTGGCCGCATATGCTATAAGTAGATACAGTTTTTTTCCTGTGGAGACTTTTACTATAACTCATAATATAAAGTCTAGCTGTAAAGTAACAATAAGGGATTACCTGTGAACATTTTAAGTGTGATAATAGGCCATACTTGGTGTTCCACAAAGAGTGTTCCATTTCTGAAATACCCATATATATGCATACCTGCAAAACCTAAGTAATTTTGTAGCTGTGATGTTTTTTCATGGTGTTCCATGACATGATTCTGTAAACGAATATATTTTATTACACAGACTTCCTTGTACTTAAGATAATTTCCTCACGTCTGTACCTTTTTATTCTGTTAAGTGTGTATTACAGTTCATTTTGTTATGGATGACTTTCTTTTTACAGCTATGTAATAATAAAAATTATTTTATTAGGAGGCATATTTGTCACATTTCAATTATTATTTTTTCTGCACTCAAAATGCGGAATATCTGCATTCATCTTGTACACTGAATGTACACTGAATAAAATTTAGTCAAATCAACTATTAGAAATTGTTTTGTAGTTTAACAATTATATTGTCCTTTTTTTCTAAGTATGATCTATGTTTTCTTTATATTTTAAAAAAGATTCCCAACTCTCCCCTCCCTTCCTCTCTTCTATCCTCCTTCTTCTTTTCTTTTTCCCATAGAATCAGAGAATGGTTTCTGTAGGAAGGGAGCTTACAAGTCACCTGGTTCAAATTCCTGGCCATGGGCAGAGACACCTTCCACCAGACCAAGTTGCTCCAAGCCCCCTCCAACCCGGCCTTGAACCCTTCCAGGGCTGGGGCAGCCTGTGCCAGGGCCTCACCACTGTCACAGTAAAGAATTTCTTCTTAATATCTGATCAAAACCTACTCTTTTTGTGAAGCTACTCCATCTTGTCCTGTCATTCAGTGTTCTTGTAAATAGTCTCTCTGCATCTTTTTGTGGGCTACCATTCAGGTAGAAGTCACCCCAAAGCCCTTTGTTTTCTAGTGTGAACAATCTCAATTCTGTCAGGCTTCCCTTGCAGAGGTGCTGCATCCCTCTGATCATTCCTCTTATCTCTCCTCTAGACTCACTCTGAGATCTTCATGTCCTTCCTGTGCTGGGACCTCAGAGCTGGATGCAGCAGTGCAGGTGGAGTCTAACAAGAGTAGAATATAGGGTATTTTTGTCTGAATGAGTGTATTTTGTGGGTTTTGTTAAATCTGAAGGTGTTACTGTGTATATTGTCTGGTATTTCAGAGAGTAAAAAGGTTTATAATCTTCCTTGATAACTTAAATTAAAAAAAACTCCCATAATTAAAAAATACTCCAGCAGTTTTATTATCAGCTTGAAAAGTTTTACATGGTTCAATATTGACTAAACAAAATTGAAATGTCCTATGCAGCTCTGTAATATTTTACTGTTACTATGGAAAAAACCCAGCCTGGTGTTCTGAGCTCATTCTGTACTTTTAGGCAGGCCTTTTCTTCTTGATTTCATCTTTCATGCAGCTTCTCAAGCTTTATATTTGCATTAATTGACTTAGAGTCTTTCTTTTCAAGTAACCATGTGGTTTAAAATCAAAATAATACTTGCACAATAATTGCCATGAGTAACTAGTATTCAAATATCTTTTAGAGAAAAATAATATTTGTCTTGGTTTGTTCTTTTCATCTCTGAGATTAAGAAAAATAACGACAAATCCACACACAAAAAAATCAGAATGTGTTTTTGTATTCAGAAAGAAAGGCATATATTGTTTTCAACCTGCTGCAGTCTAGATAAATGGAAATGAATTTGCTATGCATTTGCTGGTTCTTTCCTTTGTTATTTCTGTTGTTTTGTTTTTAATATTAAGTAAAATGACACTTTTAACATTCCTGTGAGCAGTAAAGTATAATAAAGCTTAAGCTGCAGTGCCATCTGAGTCCTCCTAGTAATCACTTTGATCTAAAAATTTAAGACTCTATTACATTTTGCCTATGGTGTTTGTTCTCTATCAGATGTATCATTTAACATGTAGCTTCAGGTGATGTGTTTATCTTCTGAAAACCTAATGTTCCAACTGGCAAAAAGTAAAACCCCAGCCAAAATAAAAATGTCTTCCTGCATTTGTTCCATATCCTGTCGGTATTTGCAACTATTTGAATAAAGGTAGTGCAAGACCAGTCTCTAGGTGATGAGCTAATGGGCTTTTTTTTTTTTTTTTTTTTTTTTTTAATCCCTCATTTTTTTCTTTGCATCAATATAGACTCTACTACAGCTACGTCAAGATTTTTTTAGTTCTAGCTTAACTACAACCATGCAATGACAACAGCAATGACAAAGAGACATCAAAAATGGCCCAGATTTTATAAATAAACCAGCCTTCTATGTTGGGCTAGCTTTGTTTACTGTGCAGTTTTTCTTCCCACTACAAAGCTAAATAACTCTTTGCAATGTTGAAATAAAAGTTCTGAACAACTTCTAGTAGGAATACGGAAATCCTCTGAGCATCTCTGGGAAGTTAGCATCAGATAAATTTAGGTACAAAAACTCAGAAAAATATGACTAAGTAATGTATACATACAAATACCCCACAAGTGGATGCCAGGAGGATGGTGTGAGACTCTTTCCAGTGGCGCCCAGTGACAGGATGAGGAGCAGTGGCAGTAAATTAAAGCACAAGAATTTCCACCTCAACATGGAAAAAATTCTTTACACTCAGGGTGGCAGAGCTGACAACGGAGAGTGTGGAGTCTCCCTGTCTGGAGACATTCCAACCCCACCTGGACATATTCCTTTATCACCTGCTTCACGTGGCCCTGCCATGGCAGGGGGTTTAGACTGGATAATTTCCAGAGGTCCCTTCCAACCCGTACAGTGCTGTGATAAACAGTAGATGAATATTTTTATGACATTAATACAGGTCTATCAAAACATTAGACCTCAGAAAGAATAAGAAAGTCATTCACTCATCCTTTTTAGCTAATAAATTGCTAGAAAGATCTGAGTCAAAGATTTCCGTTCATTGAAAATAAATTTACAAAGAGACTTCCATGACCATCAAAGTCCAAAGTCAATGGTTCCTTATATTTACAGTGTTGTAATTGGAGAGGGAAGTATCAAATTGGATGTGTTTTAGCTGATGCAGCTTGAGGGAAGAGGAAGTGGGTGAAGATCTGAGTCAGAGCCATCTAATGGTCATAATTACTATTAATACATCCAAGATTTTTTTGAAGACACTATTTGTCTCTTAATTTGGTATAATGCTTGTCATATAATTGACTTTATGAAACCATTGCTGTGGTAGAGGAACAATAGAAAATTCAAAAAGGTAATTTTTCTACTCCAGTTCACTACATAGCACAAAACTTGCCATGTCATTTGAATGTTTTGCATTGTTGTGTATGGAGTTATCCATTAGTAATATAAGAATATATTGGTTTACTTACTAAATGAGTTTAGAATTAGGTTGCATACTGGCAGTTGTTTAATTTTGTAGTCTTTTGAAAAGAGTATGGATTGCTTCCCCTGTAGGTTCGTGCTACGGTGTCTTTAACTCTTTTGAGGTAAATAAATAAATAAATAAATGCATCACCGTTTGAGAGAATGAATGGAGGTATTAATTTGGTCTGATTCATTGCTTTGGGTGCCTTGAGAGGTGTTCTGCTGTGCCCACTGGATTTGCTTTTATTCATAAGGCTCCTTCTTATATGTAAAATTAAAAATGCTTCCAATTTCAGTTTTGTCCTTCCACCAAAAACCAGTGTGTCCTGTGCCAGCTATTGCTTAGCCAATGCTGAAAGTGCAACTCTGTATGTGTTGGATACTTTAGGTGCTTGCTTCAATAAGATTTCTGCAATACAGAAGTGATACAATTCATTTTATAGACAAGATAGATTTGTGTCACAGGACATTGTAATACTGTTTGGTAAAGCTCAGTTCCAGAATGAATAACAACAGCTCGTTGTGTGTTTTGGAGTATTTGAAGATAAAATTTGACAAAGGCTCCAACAGAAAACCTGTGTTGTACCCTACTGATTTCAGTATTTTGTGTATTAGGGCTTTCCGGTGGATGTTTTGGATTTGTTTGTTTGGGTATTATTTTTGTTTGCTTGTTTGTTTGAGCTTTGTTGTGTACGTGTGTTTGTTACGGTAGGTTGGATTTTTTCTCTCTGTAAAGCCACCGAGCTGGCACAGTGTGCTTTCTTTATTGTTGCTGCAATACATTTGCACAGTCTGATCCTGTAATGGAGGGCAGAACTTACTGTTAAATATTCCAAGCTATTGTTAAATACTCCATGAAATTTTAAATGTGGCAAAAATAACGTTGGAATTTAGCACTACAGAAATACTGCAGATAAAAAGATGAAGATCCTTTTGATCTGCAAACATACCCTTTTGATGTGTCTGCTGTTTATATGCTGACTAATGTCAGCATAACTGCTTCACATTAATTACGCAGGGTGTGTAACTGATGAAATGGTGTCTGTTACAGTGAGATGAACGCATCTGTATATTTTGCTTGATGACAGCGTTAGCATTATGTGTCGCCTATACAGATTTTCAAGGATTCAGTTAAAATGACTGTTCTGACATAATTTCAGTAAGTTTAAAAGAGCTATTGAACTCTGTTTTGTTAACAGTGAGTATGCAGTGTTTGTATTTCCAGCATAAGGATGGCATTTGCAGCTGCAAAAAAGACTTTAGAAACTACACTGCAGTATATCTTAAGCCTGCTTGAGCATTCTCCACTTCAGTGAAAAAAACAACTCCACATTTTTGAGAACTCTTTCACAGTTGGAGGGGCATCTGTTTGCGAGAGGGTGTCATTCAGGCAGTACGATAAGACCCTTGAGATGTACCAAAGTGTTGCCTACCACTTCAGTTTTTTATCTGTTTGCCAGAGTGCTGAGAATGAACAAGAGGGGAGGGCTGGGAAAAAGGAAAGCTTGGACATTTTCCAAGTTCCCTGTGTCTCTGTATGAGGGGGTTATAATTACCGGCTGGGAGGCTGGCTTTCATTGGGCAGGCTTTTCTGGTGGACTTACAGCCCTCCTCTGTCCCCTCCCAGGTGGTAGTTGGCTTTCATAGAACTGTTTGGCATTCTCAGACAGGGCTAAATGGGACCTCGGCCCCGGGGTTCACATGCTGCCAGCTGGAAGAAAGTAACAAATGAGAGCAGATGACAAAACAGACATGCATAGTAAGAGAGGGGAACAAGAAGAAGAAAAACAAAAGGTAGGAATAAGAAAAAGAGAGAAGGGAAATCATAGGGGAGGAAGGGATGGTGGAGAAATGAAAATGTGGCAAATACTGAGCTCTAGGAAGTTCTTTCTGTATGGAAGTAACTCTTTTTATTGCTACACAAAATGCAGCAGCATTTGCTTCTAAATATTTTAATTTACAGTGGTAGGGAGCTTTGTAATGATAAAACAGCTATCAGCATGGTGAAATTTGAGGGGCATTTAATGGTATTCCATGACAAGGCCATGTGGTTGTTGATTCTCTTGTAATAATTTTGCTGGGTGGCTTGTAGTGTTCCTTTTTGAAAAGTTTCTTGATATATTTGTTTTGACCTGCTTTTGTACTTAGGTAAGCTGTATCTTTGAGGTGGCAAAATACTCATAATTTAGAGATCCCCTTAACTTTGAAAATGGCTACTAAAAAACATCACAAAAATTATTTATGAAAAAAAGGAGGGAAATTAATATGGAGAGGAGTAGGTCTCAAAATGAGTTGAAAGAAATCCTGCACTTGATGTGCTAGCATATGTTCTAAATTACTTGTTTTTATGTTATGTTTAAGTCTTTGTTTACTATTCTGGAGGGAAAGAATACTTTGTTTTTCAGATTAGATTGTTTTTCACACAAAACCCCTTTGTTGTGCTTAATGATACTGTTATCTTAAATTATTTTTGGTCTGCGTGGATTTTGTTATATATTATGTTCTGACTCTAAGTCAAGTGTGAAATTTGCCAGATATTGCAAATTTGAGTATTGATCTCATCTAATTAACTTTGATTCTTAAGATACTATAAATTAGCTTAACTATTAAGCATCAGAAATATCTCAGATTTTTTTTTTTTTTTTTAATTTGCTTTTTTTAAATGCAGTAGCATTTTAAGTCTCTGATTGTGTTTGGGTATGGTAAATACCAGGTTACACGTGCTGTCTGCGCTGGCTACTTTGAACATAGTATGTTTTGTCCTTTTTATGTTTAAGACTGTTCTGTCAGATTGGCTACAATATGAAGTAGGTTTACTACATGAAATAATAATAATTATAATAAATGTGGAAGCATTTAAAGTACAAGTATTTGTATGAACTTCTAAAACGGTGAAAAGCAATAGGTATTAAATTAAAAAGTTCTATACATTATGCTTTCAGCTGTAATATATCATGAATACAGTCTGCATGTAGTTTGATGATACAGAGACCTATCATTCACATTTGAATTTTTAAGCTTAACTAGAAATCTTCAATGATTTAATAAAACAGAAAACAGCTAGTATAGGTAACTGATGTGCCTTTTTCTCATCCACTGCTTTTCTATACCGGGCTTGATGTTCTGCTGGTTAGTACTGCTTGTACTGCTAATACATAACAAAAGTTTTCAGTGATTGATTGAGAAGGATGGAACACCACGTTGCAATATCAATGTGGTTGGAAATAGGGAAATCAGTATTTTAAAATTGATTTTGAACATGAGTTATAGTAAGGTAAAGGATAGAAAAATATCCTGCTGCAACTAGTACTATTCCAAAAAAGAAAGTGATTGTGGGTGGGAGATGTGTGAAATGAATTTTTAAAAGGTGATTTGCTCATTAGATTCAATGAAATCTAATTCTTAGTTTTCCTTGACCATCTAATTAGCTTTTACTCTTTAATTAATAAATTTTAGCAATTAATTAAGAAACTTTAGAGTAAAATACTGTGATAGAATATTAGACATATAATTCTTCAGTTAATTCCAGTGGGCTAAGTTCTGCTGCCTTACAAATGATGATTTCATCTCCTTATTAATATGTTTAATTACAAATTAGTACTGGTCACTTTTGTACTGTCAGAAAAGCTTTTGTATAACTTCACTGTGAAAGTATGACAAAACATATTTGTTTCTTAGCTATAATTTATCAGGAGAGGGTTGGAACAGGTTCTTATATTACAGTCTTGTATAATTTACTGTTACATTCATTTTCATATTACTGAGTTATCGTGGTGCTTCATATTTTTAGGATATTTGACGAACTGTTTATCAAAAATGAAGAAAACTTAAGAAAACATATGATTTTGTGGTCATATGTCATATCTTCCTAGTGCTGTTTTGTGACAGATAACGCTTTTTCTTAAACATGCTAGTAAGATCTCACTTGGCATATCGTTCACTTACAATGATTTGATCTTTATACCTGGAGTTTTACTCTCATTATTGTTTTAGAATTTTAATATTAACATGAATCTAATAGAAATATGTAATCATATACTATTAAGATGTAATATAATATATAACTGTAATATAACATAAAAACATTAATTGTTAAGATTTTTTTTCTTGTCCATTTCCCTGGGTCATACATTAGCCCTGTGTGTGCATTCCATATATTTTTGTTCTTCTCTAACTGTAATCTACACTAAGACTCCAGCTCTTCTTTTGCAATTTAAATAAGTCTAATGAACTGTCCTAGGGTGACGGTGTATCCCCCAATCGTCTATTGGGTGCAAAGGGGAGGGAAGCGCCGTTTGTTTTTCCCCAGGAAAACTCTGCTCATCGGAGTGACCTTGAAGCGGGGGAGTTGGAACACGGCAAGACGAAAGAAGCTCTGTTGTTTTTTTTTCCCCAGCAGTTAGTTAGTTTAGTGCTAGCGTAGTTAGACGCTGTAGAATAGCTGAAGCTTTTTGCCTTTTTTTCTTTTTTTTCTTTTTTTCCTCTTTTTTTTCCTTCCTTTTTTCTTTTTTGCCCTCTCCTCGGAACTGTTCCGACCTCTCCGGACTAAGGACCTGGGGGAAGCACCGGGGGCCTCCACAGGGGACCCACCCCACCAAGACCAGCCCTGCACATCTCCTTTTCTCCCAGCGCCAGCGGAGACAGAGCAGTGGAGCACAGTGACTATCTTCAAGAGGAGACTTTCTTTCTTTTGTTATCCCTCCGTAAGCAGCAGGAAGCTCTTGTCATCGGGTATTGTGCTGGGAGTGCTTTGCCTGTTTAATAAACAGGTTTTTTCCACTTCTCTCTGAGGTAGTCTTTTCCCAAACTGGTTGGGGGAGGGGAGGGGGGCCCCGTGGGAGGGTTTCTCCCAAAATCTGCCTGAAACCACAACATGAACATAAGTAACTCACCGCAACTAAGAAATGTTTTCTTTGCGTTGTTAAGTCACACCATAAATATCTACAAGGTAAAGAACAAGTAAATTAAATATTTTGAATGAGATGTGTTACTATCTTTTTTGTATTTACTAGCTCAGAAATATTATTTAGAAGTTGAATGCTAAAAATGGTAACAAAAATATTAAAAGCTATTAAAAATGCTTTAAAAATGCTAAAAAATAATGGAGAGAGATGTCCACTTTTCCTGTTTGCTTTCTATGTTTTGAACTTCATTTTGAGTCTGTATTTAGCTATCTGAAAACCGAATATTTTTAAGCCTCTTTCATGTAGCCTTTTAGTATCAAGCTTTCATTAGAGGAATGATGATCTTAATTTTCCTCTTAGCTAGAAAGTTATTTTTATTTATTGTTCAAGAAAATACTATTCTATTTTTGTGAGTGTGTACAGAGACTGTAAAGGCTATGATAAGTTTATTAAAATGCTTGTTTGTAAAATTTAAAGAAGTTATTTTGCCATTATTTTTATTTGAACATACCTACACAGTACATATTCTACTTAGTGTTCAAGTTTTCCTTTTCAATTTTTTTTTGTTTTGTTTTTATTTTATTTATTTTAATGACATTAATGTTACTGTGTTTACTGAGCTTCTTCATGAGCAAAAAGAACTTGCAGATTATGCAAGTCATATCTAAAATATGATTATTGTAAAAAACTTGACTTGCTTTTTTTTTTTCTGTTGCAATACTGGAGATCAATATTAGTGAAAGACTTCTTTTTGCTCATTGTACTTACTGCTGCCTTTTGTGAAACTGGTAAGATGGAAATTCCAATGTCACAATCCATGTGTTTATAATACCACTGAGCTCTGACTGGTGTTCAAAGTATTGGTATGTGTAACAACATCTGTTCGGCTTTTCAGTTGTGTATGTTCTGCTTTTCAGTTTGTTTAAAAAAATTACCAAAATCATACCATTATACTAACTGTCCCATAAACAATAAGAAAGTGCAATTAACAATCTAGCTATAATACTTGCAGTAAAATCAAAAAAAATACAAAGGTACAAATATCCTTCTGCTTCCTAATATTTTCTGTATGTGTGCATTTAACTACTGAATTTAAGATGTTTTTTCATGAGAGGTATAAATGTGCCAGTGATTTTGCATAACACAAAATCATTGTTTTATACAGTCAGATGTATAATTAAATGTAGAAATTAATGTAAATTTGTTAAACAGAAGCTATTCAATATTTGCAGGCACAGATTAGGTCGATTTCTAAGTTTATACAGTGTTTTCTGAAGATGAGAAATACTTTGCATGCAGTATTTTGAATGCATTATTGAGTCCCCATAAACTGTGAGTTCAACACAGGCGTGCGCACAGTGGGGTTGTGGCATTACTGTCATTGTACGCTTTGTATGTATGGCAAATCCTGAGAAATAGGGAATTCGTAAATTAATGTAAGGACTTGAGATTTACTTTCTAATAAATTATTGTAAAGGAAATTTTTGGGGATAAATGCAAGTCATCCATTAGTGCGTGTGTACAATTTAATAACCAAAAATAAGATTGTGATGAGCATCTATATTTCCTTCTAAATTGAAGACATGGTACGCCACACACTTTGTCAGTGAACTATCTCTTATTCACTCTAAATTGCATGTGTAACAGAGAAGATATTTTTAAATTAGTGGAAAGAGTATATTTTATATAATAAACCTTTGGGGCAGAAGTGCAGCTAACTAGTCAGTATTACTACTATTTGGTTAATATTAAATGGTATTTTCCTTTTAAAATGGTTTCCAGTTTTTCTGGAAGGTAATAGTAGAGCTTAATAAATTTGATTCTGTTCCTGACATTTGTTTGTGATTAGCCATTATGTGGTTGTTCTTCGAAATTGAAATTTAATATATCGTGAATAAAATCCTTTCAAATAAAACTAATAGTAGTTAGAGTGTTATCACAATGCTGTGGCTCTATAAAACAGTGTCATTGTTGTACTCTGGAATTTTAGAGGTGGTTTTCTACTGACTGTTTCCATACATTGTTGTCACAGAGTTTACTTGTGTAAAGTTTGTTCATTAATAATATATTAATTTATATAGTATTATTTATGAAGCATTAACAATTAATATATATAATATCAGGGAAGAATATAAGAATAATTTCTGTCTCCTAAGTTACAAAAATTATCTTGAGGGGTAATAAGCAAACAGTTTGAGGTTTTGAGGCTTGATAGCTTTGTATTAAAAGTCAGCTGTTTGTGCTTGAGTATATAATGTAAAATTTTTATATCTGCAAAACATTAATATGCTCATTAGTTAGCAACGTAATTGTTGAGAAGAATGGCTAAGGCATCTTAATGAGAGAAATAGTGTCATAATACCTTGTGTGGTTTCATATATCTTGTCATTTGCACCATTTCTCTTTTTTATTTATGTAATATGAAATTTTTTTCCTGTGATAGGATAGACCATCTTGCTACTGTGAATATTTAAGTAGCTTTTTTTAGGTCTTCCTTTCTCTTTTGTTCTGTAGTTAGGTAACATCTCCCTTTAGGTTCACTTTTTTGTGAGGTTATTTAAAGTATGTTTTCTTTCATTTAAATAAAAGTGACTCGATGTAGGTAAAATAAAATAATTATTATTAGAGGTCACACTGTACAAAATAAAATATATCCTTACATAATGATTTCATAGCCTGATTTTGAATATTGGATGTCTTGTTTGAGCAAGTAAGTCCTTTTTAAAATTTTTTTTCAGGACCAGCATTAAACAGCATGATCCATGTACTGCTGTAAGAGAGTAGCTTCATTTGCTCTGTTTGTATCTCAAACAAAACAAAACATAGTGCCACCTTGCTGTTTACTGTTTTTATCTCAGTATATGGATAATAATAGATCTGGAGAAAAAGAAAAATGTACGTAAAAGAAAGCACCTCATCACAAGAAAAAGGCTCTTTTTTGAAGAGGGGCTAATCAAATGACACTGATGAAAAGAGGTCTTTGAATCTTCATTATCTGATGTAGGTGGCTGAGCTCTTGAATTTTGTACTTACAAGTCACCTATTTCAATGCAATTTGTCAAACTAGAATGTGATTAATCTGTCTGTCATTCTGAATTGATATCAGGGAACTTGTCAGAGTGTACATAATGTTGTATGACTTCGTCAGCTTTTGATAGTAATATTATATTTACAACTAACAAAATTTAAGCATGCATCATGTTGACCTTGTAATGAGCTTATTCTGTTGCCTTGATTTGTGAATACATGTAGCTCTTGATAAAGAGAAAATGAGCACTTTGCTGGAAAAATAGAGCTCGTTTTGTGCTCATTAATTAAGAATGTTGTTGCACACCAGCTCCTATGCTAACAGTTTAAAAGTTTTGAGGTTTTTTTGCGTTTTCTTGCTGCCTTTTTGTATGTATAATTTGAAAGACATACAAGTGTCTTAACACATGATTTAAATTTTCAAATACTGCCTAATGTATCAAAATAGTATTTTGCGATTTATATCGGGCAGTCATCTGCCTGAGACAGGTTTAATACTGAAGAGAAGTGGTCAATAAATATATTTGACTTGGAAGTTGAACTGATTTTTTTCTTTTTACATTGCCAGTAAAACCTCGCTAAAATCCTGTGGAATGTTGAGGCAAAGGATGGGTCTGTTCTTTCTCTGTGATAAGCTTTTCTAGATACTGTAACACCGAATTTTTCCAAAGTAAACAAGCTTTTCTTGAGGTCTTGTGTGAATCAACTAACTCTTTTGTGCATTGATTTCCTCATTGACTCAACATTAGCTAAGAGCTACCTCATAAACTGTTTGAAGAGCAGGAGTATTCTCAGTCTCCTTTGAAACTGAGACTTAATGCCTTATGGAAGATATTGTGTGAATTGTCCATATTTTAGCCTTGAAAATATATTCATTTAGCTGAGAGTCAGAATAGCTGTTAAAGTATATGCTAAAATGTTTGTCAGTAAGTACCAGTAATGGAAAAGAACTTGCTCATACAAGTCGTAAAATTTTTTGTCATAAAATCAAACAGTTTAGGGTAGACCTCCAGAAGTTACCCAGTCTTTTGACCTCCAGGAGTTGTGTAGTCCAGTTTCCTGGTCAAGGCAGGTTTTTCAGGTGAGTTTTGGGTATTGCAAGAATGGAGAGTCCACATCCACTCCAGGCAATCTGCTCCGGTGTCTGGCTGCTGTCTTGCTGTTGTACTCTTGCTAGCCCAGCCTGTTACTCATTCCAGTGAGGCAGATACTTGGAATATCCATTCATCTGTTGTGTAGCAGTACTTTGTCTCTCTGGTGAAGATGGATTAATTACAGTGGGTCAGTAGTGCTAGATAAATGGAGTTATGTTCTAAAAATAGCAAGTACTTTTGAAAACCAAAGCATGATTTTTATTTCTTCCAGACTTTATGTGTAAGGGAGAAGAACTTTATATATCAGTGATTAATTAATTATTAGCAAGAATAAGAAACTAGACTAAGAATTCTATATGCTTTCAGCTATTAATCTTTACTTATATGTACCTAATTAAAAAATATTTAAAGAAATTATTAGGGTTAAACAGAGTGGAAGAAAGTACTTGGAAGTTATTGTCAGTTCATGTTCTGATTGTACTGTAGTCGTGGAATCATGTCTGAATAGTTAATCTGGCAGTTTGGGTGAGGGCTGTTTAAAATAAAGACAAATGGATGTGAAATTTCTTGTGTAATTTTAAGGCTAGTAAGCAAAGGATATTGGTGTTTTCAATGGATCACTAAGATGGGAGAATGTTTTATACAATGTTTTTATAGAATTTTCACTGATACTGCCGTGTATGGGAGAATTTGTTTGCTAAAAGAATATGAATGTAAAGAGCATGAAATAACAGATGAGAAACTCTGAAAGCTTTCCTTTCATATAATCGACTGGTAGTTGATTATATTGTTTTCAGTAAATGAAGTTTTTTATGGGGGCAGGATCTGGTTTCTTATACATGAATTTATTATGTTGCTAATTTACTGTATTACTTTATGGTGGGAGGAATTACACTTCTGACAGAGGAAATGGTTATTATTTGTGCTATCTTTGTATATATGCAGGTGCTAGAAAAGGAAGAGTAATCTTTTGTAATAATGGCAAATTCAAGAAACAGACAATAGACAACAAAAATCCCCACAAAACCCGAAACTGCTTGTGTAACAAGTATAATTTACAATGAAGTGAGAGGTATTCTTTAATAAGGAAGCTTTTTAGGAAAGTTTTCAGAAATCTCTGAGATGTGGGCTGTGGTAGTTTATCTGTGGACAGATCATGCTATTAATTAAGGTAATGATACATTAGAACCTCTCCTACTCTCTCCCTCCCTGCCCATTCCCTCCCACCTCTCCCAGTTATTTTTCTGACTGAACCACTCTTTTCTTCCAAGGTTTTCATTTGAAATATAGGAATGAGTAGAGGTAACCTAAGCAAACCAGCTGAACGTTAGAAAGAATGGGTGCTGGAAAATTTGTGGTATTTGTGGCTGGCAGTCTGCCTTATAAAGACATTTATGTGAGAAGAAATTATAGGGGACTCGGTGCACTTAAATATACAATTTTTAAATGTGAAAAATTAGAAGCCTTAATTGCACCTTGGTGGGATTGAAAATTAGAATGTATTTGACTATTTTGTTGAATTTTTAAGTATCTGACAAAGGAAGAGTCAAAGGCAAGTTACGTTAATAGGTGCTTCTACTAGAGTTTGAGGAAATTGTTTAGCTCACTTCTCTGGGTGGGGAGTGTTTGTGATTATAAAATTGTAATGGGAGGCAATTATTTTTATGCTGGTTGGATAGATACAGGAATTCTTAATCAACTGTAATGGTTGATATTCTGATCTTAAAGGAAACAGTTACATTGTTCATTATGCTTTTATTTTGTATATAGGTAAAACTGTCATTTTGTGAGTAGATCTCAGTAGCTTTGGTTGACTGAGATTTATTTGATGTTGCTCCCCTGATGCAATTTGACAAGTGGTTAAAAAAAATTGTCAAGTTTAGCTTATTCTCATTTGGCCAAAGTCTACAAAGTGTGTCTCTTTAAATATACTATTTTATGTAAGGAAAAACATAATTTAAAAAAAAAAATAAATCTTTCTAGGTATGAAAAAAAAATAAGATCTGAAGTCCAGGAACTGAAGTCCAGTAATTTTGAAAATCTTTTTTATAATGCATCTAATTTTTTTAAAAAGGACAGTATCTTGTCTTCAGCTTGTTGTCTAGAAAGCTTTGAATTATCATACCTTGCTCTTAGATAATATCTGCGTTTCTATAAATATGTAGCAGTTAATCCTCTTGAAGTATATCAGTGTTAAACAATGAAAAGCTTAATGAAATCCAGACAGTTTCTGATGTCTCAGATTCTCAGGCCCACAAGTATTAAATCTTCTTTTATCTTCTCAAAGTATATTCTTCCAACACTTTGGTGGAGATTATCTGTAAATAATGTAACCTTTTAAAGGATATTATAAACACATTTCTATTCTAGGGATTCATTTACCTCTACCTATGTCTTTCACAAGCAGGGGATTGTATACATGATTCCTGTTCCTGTAAGCATAGAACTAACTGTAACTGCAACAGAGTCGTGGCAAGGACTTGGAATTGTGCCTGCCAAAACACTGGTTTTATGATTGAAATCATATATTTATTCTTGTAAGTCATCTGCAAGAAGTTCATTAATACATTTATGCTCTAATGCTAAAATTCTGATGGCCTTAAACTCATGGTTGCCAAGCAAGGGTGAAGGCTTATGGTTCAAATGGTTAGCTGCCATTTTCATTAAGATCTGGAGGGTGAAAGAGAAAAGAAATTACTATGTTAATTAAACATTCGCAGTGGAAAATCTTAGAATTAAGAAATATTTCCTAAAGAGCATTTCTAATGATGTTTCTAAAATTTTCTGTGACAATATATCTGTTTGGTTGTTTTGCTTAAAATAAAAGTTGGATAATTTCTTTGTGTATTGCAAATAATTACCATGTGTATGGCTTCTGCTCTGGCAAAAGCTGTCGTGGTAAAATTTGCATTAAGTGGCACACATGTTTTTAATTAAACATACTGGATACAACGAGGAAGTATTTAAAGCAGGGATGAAAGATCTTTAAAATAGTGTAGGGAAGTTGTGCACTTGATAAACCAAGCTGTTTTTCTTGTGTGAGGTAGGAGTGGTAGGTGATACTGGTTATTTTACTGGTCTACAGCGTACTTATTCTATGTAGAGTTGGCAACAACAAGGTAGGATTCTTTACACCATTGCAGTAATGCTTGGAATGATGGCATACTTCAAATGTGTGATGTGTTTATAAGCAAATCCTTTCTTCAGTAGCAAAGTTGACTGGTCAAAAATTAGGGAAACCTCATTTAACTCTGTGCGTGTAAGCTTTCTTAGCCTTATTGACTATGATAAAGGAGTTAAATGAAAAGATAGGATTCTCAATTTTTTATTTTGGAACTTCATTTTATTAATTAATTTTCATTTTACAGATGTTGCTTATATTAGCAGAAATTTAGACAACATTTTCTTTTCACTTAGTTTTCAAATTATGACTAATGGTAGTATTTTACTATTTGCTTCCCTGTTCATATGCTTTTCTATAGGCAGAATGTTTGCCTCTACTATTCACTCACAGCTGTTGATGCTTCACAAATAGTAACTGACTAATTTAAAAATACTTCTTTTGAACTAAGGAGGAAGTGGGGAGAGGGTTAAGTTTAAAGGTTCCAGCAGTCAGGGTGACCCAGGATTGGGAGCAATCAGGAGAAAATTTTCAGCTTCACTTCTCTAGCAGTTTGGAAAAGAAAGGATGAAAAGTCTGCTGCTGAAGGATGGTGATAAACATTTTAAAATTTCCAACCTATTCTGTCTTAAGGAGGTGCGCTTTTTTCTCTTTGTGATTTTAATGGTTTAGTATTCTAAAGAGAGGATAATGAAAACCAGAAAAAGATAAATGTGTTCCAGCTTATTAATATTCGGTTGATTTTTTTTTTCAGTTGATCTTCAATAAAATAAGGAAATGTTGCCATTGTAAAAGCACCAAGAGCCAACAATTGTATATTGTTAATACACTGGGATTCTGTGGTTCATAAATAGGTCCAGGAAGGAATCAAGGGGTTTATTCAGTTTTTATTTCATATTCATGCCAGGAGCATTTTGTGGGATGAAATGCTTCACAAAGAAGTGATAGTTGATGTTGTAGAGAAAAAGAACTGTTTTATTTCTGTGTCAGTTTAGGGGGGAATAGATCAAATCGTGGTTCAGTGTTGTAGCAAGTTTTAACTGAATGTTTACTAGATGTTTTAAAGTAGTAATATGATCTTAGTACCAGAATGACAAATTATGTTGTTTTGTGACAGAGTTATGAATTTGAGTTTTTAAAGGAAAATAATAGTCTAAGACAAGAATCTTGTTTTCACTTAAAATTAGGATTGCATCAAACAATGGACTATCACATAAATAACTGAGAGAAATCCTCTTTGCTGTGTAAAAATTTCAAAAATTTGAAATACTTGTTTGTCTCAGAATGTTTAGAAACAAATGATTTGGTGTGTGTTACTCTATAATCTTCCTGTTCTATTTCTTGAGGAAAAGAGTCCTTAATTTTCTAGAGGCAGAAATACATGCCCCAGAAAATGGAGTGTCACTGTTTGTGATTTTTTCCACTTTCAACTTTAAGTTTTATAAGCAGAACTGTACTAAGAAAGAACTGTTTTCTCTTTAGAAAATATCATAAAGGGAATCGACTTCAGAACATGCATACATGGATACCTTAATTCCAGTTCTTGTGTTGTTCTCCCCAACTGTTTTTGGCAGCTTAAATGTGTTTGATGTTTGTGATTCCAAAGCAGTGCCTTAGATAGAAAATTGCTCTTAAATTCGTACACATAAGAATGTGATGTGTCTTCATGACAAAGAATGATGCAGTCCAGGAGAAAAACTCAGATTTTTATAGGGTCTTCCAGAAATGCAGGATATTTCTTTGTTGAGAGCTATAGCTGAAGATAAGATTATGGTGATGATAAGTTGATGATTATACTTGATGAGGTTAAAATGTGTGACAAGTATTAATGAACTGTATGCTTTGATTTACCTATGGCAGCAGGTATAACATTCAGTATTAGCACACTTACAGATGCTGTAATGATTCAAAAGTATGTATTTTCCCTATTAGAGCTTCATTTTGCTGTAGGCATAACTCTTCAAACCCTCTTGTCATCTGCAAGGTTCGAGCAAACAAGTTTTGATACAAATCAGAAAACTGTGACAGTCGAGTGACAAGCTGTCAAAGGTTCCAGATAATTGTACCATTTATTGCCTTAACCTCTGCTAAGCAGATAAATACCAGGAAAAGCCCTGAAATTAATAATTTCAAATACTGCAGAAGTTCAAGTAATAAAAGAGTGATAGATCTGGAGGATCTAAGTTTTTATTTCAGGACTAGAAAAAACATTGCAGCAATGCTAAATAACATTTCATGTCTTAGGAATGCTGAATATTTTCAGATTGTAGTAGAAACATAAATTTTAAGGAAACTGAAATGTCAGTATGCATTTTCATACGGAATTACAGAATGGTTGGAATTGGAAGGGACCTCAGGAAAAAAATAGTCCAACCTGAAGAAGTTCACCTAGAACAGGTTGCACAAGATCTCATCCAGGTGGGTTTTCAGTATCTCCGGAAATGGGGACTCCCCAGCCTCTCTGGGCAGCCTGTTTTGATGCTCTCCTACCCTCAAAGTGAGTAATATTTTCCTCCTATTTGTATTGAACTTGCTGTGTTTCAATTTGTGCCTGTTGCCTCTTGATCTTGTCCAGAGCACAAGTGAAGAGACTGGTCTCATCCTCTTCGTGTGTGCTGTTAAGATATCCTTTCCTCCAGTCCCCTCATTGTCTTCGTAACCTCTGCTGGACCTTCTTCAGTAGCTACTTGTCTTTCTTGAACTTTCTTGAGCCCAGAACTGGACGCAGCACTCCAGATGTGCCTCACCAGGGCTGAGTAGATGGGCAGGATCTCCTCCCTTGTCCTGCTGAGTACTCTTCCTAAAGCACCCTAGGTTCCCTTCTTGGCCCCAGGGTCACCAAGCTCCTTGGTACAGGAGCTTGTGCTTACCTTAGCTGAGCTTCACTGGGTTCCTCTCTGCCCTGCTCTGCAGCCAAGTTTCCCTGAACAGCAGCACACCTCTCTGGGGCATCAGCTGCTCCTCCCAGCTTTGTATCATCAAGAGACTTGCTCGGGGTACACTCAGTCCTTCATCCATGTTATTGATGACTGGATCCATTATTGACACCCAGGAAACATTAGCTACAGGCCTCCAAGGTAACTCTCTTCATTGCAGCCAGTATTGGATTGAGCTTTGCGTTTATGGCTGAACAATATTGGCAACACACCAATATTTTGGTTGCTGTTGGAGAAGTGCTTGTGCAGGGTCAAGACTTTATGTCTTACCCTGTCCCTCCTAGAGATCTGTAAGATGAATGTGGATTAGAGGTTGGGAAAGGACAGAGCTGGAACAGGTTGCAAAACTGACCGGAAGGATTTTTCCATACCACATCCTCAGCAATAAAGATGAGGGTAATATGGAGACTGCAGAGAGATTTGTAGTTAGAGAGTTTGTCTTCCCAAGCAGCTTCATACTGTGGCTCTAAAATATTTCTGGGTGGTGCCTGACAATAAGAGTTACTGAAATGAACTCCTCTTTTTTCTTTGCTTTTCATGGTGACTTTTTGATTGTTCTTCAGCTGTCTTTATCTTGACCCACAAGTTTTTCCACCTTATTTTCTATCTCTGTCCTATTGAGGTGGAGGAAGTAGAGTGGCTGTATGGACATCTGGTAGCAGCCAAAGTCAGTGCACCGCATCTTTGCAAATTTTCAAAATGTAAAGTTGCTGAGTAGAATACTTACAGGATGCACTGCTGAGATTGGACTTAACTGCAGAAAATATTTGGTAGAGTTTTGAAGAGCATAAGGTAGCCTTTGCTTGAGAAATGATCTAGCATGTTAGGTCATTGTAGACCAGATCTCTTCTTTTCTTGTGTTGGTACTCAATCAACCGCTATTTCTTTTTATCACGCCCTGGGCACCCTTTGCCACCAGCCTACCTACAAATGTGGCTGTAGCCTTATATTTTCACTATGATTTCAGAGGCTGAGATTGCCTACCTGTAGGAGCCAGCATTCTCAGAATTACACCTACCGTTCTGCCTTTTAGCATTGTCCTATCATTTCCTCCTCGTTCTGTGACTAAGGTAACTAAGGATTGCATGAAAAATAAACAAGACTAATTCCATAGCAGAAACAAATGTGTTTAATGCTAGAAATCTAGTTCATTATTGGTGGACTTGTGAAAGTCGTTTTTCTGTGAAGCTTAAAGACTATAGATATTTTCCGTTAAAAAAAAAGAAATATAATTTTGACCTATTTGGTAATTCAAATTTTCCTCCTTCTGAAGAACAGAATCATTAGATTTTGAGTTATCCCAGGAAAAAAGGATTAAATGTTTTCAGTTAAATTTAGAACCTCAGTCAGACTAATGAATTAAATATTTTCTCAATGCTTAATTTTTCTAGTTTTCCTTGGAGATGATACTGTCTTTATGACGTTGAGCTTAAATATCTGATATTATTTATTATTTCTGTACCATTTTGAAAAATATGGAAAGAACTGAGGTCTTCACATGTGACTGTACAGTGTACATCTCCCTCAGTTTTCTTTGTTCTGCTGTATTTTTTAAGGAGGAGCAGCTGCTTAACGTTCGGTAGTTCAGTTAGTTGCAGTTCAGAGCTGCAAAAGTAAGATTTTTGTTCTGTAGGGAAGAAAATATAAAGCTTGGAAATTGTGTGGTAAAAATATAAAGCTTGGAAATTGTTTTAAGTTATTGAAATTTGGATGTCAGCAAGAAAAATTTATTCATTCTTGGGTTGCTATAAAATACAGACTCAGTGGCTACAATTTTTTTATCTGTCTTGAATAAGATGCACGTTTAGATTTGGAGAAAAATGTTTCTCTCCTGAGTAAATGTCTCTTTTTTTTTGGTAGAATTCAAGCACTCTGAATTTAGAATTTAGTTTCGGTTTGCATATTTGTAATTAGCTCTGTTTGGGATAAGATGCCATAACAATCATAGATTAACTTTCATGTTAGCAGAAAAACAAGGGGTTGAGAAAACATGCAGCACCTGTCAGTGTCTTGCGAGTATTTTTTGCATTTTCCCTTTATAGTGCTCTCCAGAAAATCACAAGTATAATTTGTGCATTGTATATTTAAACCTAATGTGAAGAGAAAGTTAATTTGGCTATTCCAAATCTTAAGATTGTTAGAAGAATAAGGATACAGCCTGAGTTTTTGACCATATACTTGACTCAGTGTGCTTCTTTCCAATTATCAGTGCATAAAAGATGCTCACTGAGGTCTTAAAAAATCTTTATAAATGTTGATATTTTAGAATCTTTTGCTAGTCTTTCTCTTTTGTTTTGGGTCATATGACTGAATTTTCTGGGCTAAAAGCCAGTAGGGTGTTTATGGGCGTGGAGTCCCTCTGTCTGCTGGTTGTGGTTCCATTAAGCTAACTGGCTTCCAGATTGTGTCTTTTGTATTTAGGTATACTGCCAGCAAGAGATGAAACAGGCTGCATTTCTTTGTCATTCTCTAATACAAACAGTGAGAAAACAACAAACAGCCTACACTCCCTGCCGCCCCCCCCCCGTACCCTCTATTTATATTCAGAGTACCTGGGTTTGTGTATTTAATATTTCTAATAATGTTTCTAATATTATCAGATACAATTATTAGTTTTGAAACTTCATTTGTCTTTTATTAAACTCGAGGGTACTAGGAAATAGAATATCCTGAGCATGAATTTGAAAGCATTTCCTTTTCTTGGATAGCTATGGCATCTGTATTAGAGATGTATAGATTTCTTCTCCCAATGAAATGAATAGTGCAGAGTCTTTGGGTGCTCCAAAAATATCTCAACATACCTGTGGTGCAGTATGGAGTAAGTCCAAGCTGACATTTGATTGTGTCAAAAAAAAGGGAAAAAAAGAAAGCATCAGAAATGCATATTTTTCTGTAAGGTGACAAAGAAATTGGTAGCTTCCCCTCCTTCCCCCCACCCCGACATTTTAGAACTGTATCAAAGTCTTAATCTGTATAATTGGCTAATAAATAGATAATGTAAATTTTTTGTTGTATGGTTATCTTAGACGGTTGATACCATTAAAATACATCATGTAAGTAACATTTTTAGTTTGAAAACTTTGGTATTAACAAGAATAGATATAAGTCTTTAATCAGAAACTTGTTTTTCAGGAAGATGTGGGGTTTATAATTCTTACTGCATGCTTTCCGTTCTCATATGTTTCTGTAAGTGACTTTTTCCATTCTAAATTTGAATCTAAATTTAAAATATTTCATTTACTAAAAATAAAAATTCAGATATATTGCAGTCATGATACTGTAATAATGTTTTGGAAACAAGTTAAAAAAAGTAGATTAATAATGAGTACATTTACTCACTCATTTGGAGTTCTGAAGTATGAATGTAACATTTTTTTTCTGCTTTGGATTTTATATTTACAGAAGAAACACTTTACTTCCCATGAGCATAAAGCTGTTTCAAGAGTTTAAATTTATGTTTATCTGCATTTGAAGGGGAAGTCATCTTTAACCTTGATATCCAGCAATTTTGTGAAAGCATAGAAAGTTGTCGTTTCTGAGCAAGAATTGCACTGTGTACTACTTGTATGTGACTTCAGGGCAGGGGAGGACAGTCTATTTTTAAATTAGAAGTGGGGTTTCATAAATCTAAGTTTCATGTCATAAGTACATCTTATTCATAGCAAATTTAGAATAGCGAACCTTTTTGAATGCTAGGGTTGTTTTAAAAAGAGTTTTCATGAATAGCAAAAGTGAGGGAACAGTGAAAATAAGGGCAGAAAAGAAGGAAAGGTGTTTAAAGGAGATGCATTTCAGAATAATGTATTTATGTTTATTACATGTTTGTTTTATATTTTAGAAACATTTTGCATTTATGATATATTTATTTTACATTTGTCGATATGAAATCAAAGACAATCTGGTACAGGTTGCTGTTTCTAAACCTAGACTTCTAAACTGGGTAAATATTTCCAGTAGTCTGTTAATTAAACTGTTGTTATATGATTTTGTAAAGAAAGACTTTTAGATTATATATATTCTAGCTTTCATTGACTCTCTTTTTGTTGCAGTAAAAAATAGAAGGGGAAAAATGGTGGTTCTTTTTTTAAAAATTTCAGCATTGGTTGGGTTTTTTATGTGGTGCATTAATGATTTGAACTTGAAGTTAGATTTTATTCTTTACACTAAGGAAATTATATTTTAGTGGGAGCCAGAAGAAAAATAGTTTTCATGTTGTAAAAAATGTTTATGGTCACTGGCTGCATGGAACATAGTGAAGGAGACAGGAGAGCAGGAAATATGCTGTTGAACTATGGTAGTTATGGGAGGGGATTTCACACTGGGATACAACTAAAGTGAGATATATAGACTGTGAGTGATACACAAGAGCTGATCAGGGAGCATGAAGGAGATTTAACCAGTGTTGTAGTGCTGAGTAAAAAACTTTCAATATGAGTGAAGGTGATTTTTGAAAAGAAAGAAAAACAAAATGAAAACAAAAACACGGGGAACAGCCAGAGTCAAACATCTTCTTCACAGAAGTAGTGGTGAATGCTCCATTTATTGAGGGTACACAGGGTTCTTTTATACATATATTATTCTTGTGCACAAGCTGTTCACACAGCATTTTACTACTAGCTATTGGCTAGTGCTATCTGCATAAGCATTCTTTTGCAGTTACCTGTTTACATTTTGTTGAGAGAAAAAGCTGGTTCTCAGGCTCAGTGTCCTGGTTCTCAGGCTCAACGTCCTTGACAGTGCTAAAACAACAGAACTTTGCCAGCACTGTCAGGCCTCTCTGTGTCTGTCCCCAAAAATCCTGCTACATACGAGCACCTGTCAGTAAATGGGGCTAGTATGTGTTGCAAATCAAATGAAAGTTGAAGGACAAAAATCCCAAAATTAGCTGCAGAACACTGCCACACATCTGTTAGTGTGCACAACTTCTGGAAACAAAGTAAAACAAAGCGACTTATTGAGAAGAACAGAAACTGTACAGTAAGAAAAATTAAACCCGCATAGTCGTCAGTGAAACTTGCTTAAAGAAGAAAACACACCATTAAAAAAATGTAAAAATATGGCAAAAGGTTAACGAGGTTAAATGAGTCAATAAGATAAATCATTGGAGGCAAGAATGCATCTGTTACAAGATGAAGTTTCCATCAGATGAAAGAGTCATCATCATAAAACAAATGCAACATTAGGTATTTTGCGTGCTTTGTTTTTCTGGTTTAATGTTTCTGTGCCTGATGCAGGGAATTACAGGATTGGAAGCCGTGTAAATGCATTGGACAGAGTAGCTGAGAAGATAGGAGAAAGCAGAATTTGTGGACACATGAATAAGATCCATTTGGAAAAAGTGTTTAAAGATAGTATTATTTTGAAAGGATTAACAGACATAGAAAAAATGTTTTGACTGATGAAGTCCTTTGGAATTCCAATTTTTTTTTTTTTTTTTTTTTTTTTTTTTTTCCAACTGTTAAAAGGTACTCAGGAGACTAAGCATTAGTAGGATAAGAGATAATATTTCTGAATGACCAGAAACTACATTAAAGCATAGTAAGCTTGTGGTAGAGGATTGTAAATTTAAAATGTGAAGAAAACCAGAAACCCTTGCATATAACTTTCAAGTCAAGTTGTTTTAGAAAGCAACAATGATTCCATTTTTTTTCTTGCTATCATCCATGTTAATTGTAGTATAGAGACCTTAATAGTTTGAATTTGTTTGATTAAAGACACCAGAAAATTATCTTTTTGCTTTGTATGCAGTTAAAGTTGTTTTTTCATTGACATGTTTATCTAAAGAGCAAGAGCGTTGCATTATTGCTATGTAAACAAGAAAGTAATTTTTGTGCTTTCATATTGTAATAGTGATTATAGTTAATCCTGTGTGAAATAATTTTGTTATTAGTGATACTGGTCTTTAATATGCTTTTGTATATTTAAGGTTAGTTTTATTTGATGCCTTTTAATGTTTTCTTCCTTTTATGTTTATAGATCACTTCAAGGCATATTGAAAAATAATTCAGTCAACTTTGTTCAATTTTACTTAATAAAATTATTTAGTGTATTTTTATACAGTAGTTGAACAATGAAGGCATTACTTAGAAGCTGTGACTAAAAAATATTTGTCACTGTTTAATGCCTTCAACATCAGTGTCAGATTTTTTGCCCTAATTTTTGAATGCATTTTTATTTTCGCTATTTAAAACAAAATGTAGCAATGTGTAGATATGCTAATATACATGAAGATACTTTATTTCAATTTTAGCCAGGAGTGGAATAGTTGATTTTTTTTAAATTATGGAGTAGTTAAAAATACAGGTATTTTACTTGCCCAGATATATACTGCCTTCAAATATACACTGAAATTATTAAGAAAGTTTGGGCTTGGTATGTTTTCATAATTAGTGAGCTTCTCACATTATTAGTATTTCTAGTAGTAGCCTTAATTTTTTTCACTTTAGGAAAATACTTGGCAACAAGTGCAGCAACAGCAGTTCAGGCACTTCTCTTATGAGAAAATCATGGAATCATGGAATGATTGGAGTTAGAAGAGACCTTTCAATCTGTTCTAAACCAAACTCCTTGCCATGGATAGGGACATCTTCTACTAGTAGAGCAGGTTGGTCAGAGCACCATCCAGCCTGACTCTCAATGTTTCCAGGAATGGGGCATCTCAGTGTTCCAGTGTTTCACTAGCCTCATTGCCAAAATACCCTCCTTACAGCTAGTCTCAGCCTTCCCTTTCACAGCTTAAAACCATTTCTGCTTGTGCTACTGAGCCCTGGAAAAAAGTCCATCCTCATCTTTCTCATAAACCTCCTGTAAGTATTGAAACAATGCAGGTGGAGAGGCAGAAAGAAACACCACACCAAAAAAGAACCCCCCAAAACCACCCCCACACCCCCACCTGGAATAAACCAAGGAAAAATTACTCTTTCTTTCTTAATTTTTGTATTTTGCACATAGGAGAAGTGTTCAAAACAGGAATAGGTGTGAAAGTTAGTGCAAAATATCAACACATATTTTGGGCTAAAAACCATTTTATGTACCAGAAGCAATTTAGCACTTGAGAAAAGACTCTAAATAAGGTTCATCTGAATTTAGCAGCTTCTCACATACCTGTGATGTGCTCTTGTGTTGCCCAGAAAAATTACATACTAATGAATATTTTGGAAGAAAATGCCCATTTATTGTATAACCTCTTAGAGCTGATTTTAAGAACAAGAGGAAGAAATTGTGCTTGTTTTTTCAGAAGAAAAACTTGTTGTTGCTCCTAGTTCCTTGCTGTTGTTAATGATGAGGGAAAAGTAGATCAGTCCTTCCCTGGGGGTGTATCATGTCTTTTTGTGTAAGTTTTGCGAATAAGAAGACAGGTCTGTGTTCTTTCACCTTGTATCTGCAGCCATGAGAGGAGATAGGGTTTGTTTACAACAGTATGTCTTTTGGAATTGGAAGATTCTTCTGGCTTTGACAAAGGCATTTATTTGGGTATGTATTGAAATCAATACAGGAGCAGAAATTACCACTGATGATGAATCCCAGTAATCAGAACATTATTTTCAGTTTTCCGAACAATCTGGGAACACAGTTTAGCAGGCACAGAACAATATTTATCTTGTTTATATAATTTCAGAGATGTCCTAATTTTGTAATTACTTATACCTTTGAGCTTCACATTTTTTAGGAACACCAGTTATCTATACATTTACACTTGAAAGTTGTAAATGTAGGGAGGGACTCAGTGACTTAAGCTTCTACAAAACAGCACAACTGGGTCAAAATGAACGGAAGGTAAGTGACTTTATCTTCAAAAATATCGAGCAAACCTGCAGTGATGTACTTACAGCAGATGTGTTGCCACTCAGTTACTTTAGCATAACAATATTACTTGGAAATTTTTGGTGAATTGTTTGATTTTTATTTTTGCCTGTGCTTTACTGTTGGCATTTGTAGCACCATTCTGCATAGAATGCATGGACCCAGCAGGTTCCTTTAAATTGTGATCTCAGTAGAAACAGTGGGATCCTTTGATGAACCTGCTTTGGAAAATTAATACAGATATAAACATCTCTCATGCCACATGCTGGCTTGTCTGAAAATGTGTATATTCCCTGACTAATGTGCATGTGTATATATGCACAGATATATATGATGTAGTTTACACTGTATATATTATATTTTTATAAGTCAAGATGTTGTTATGTGGTAGCACAAAATAATTTCTTAACCTGAGGTTTTGTGTATAAGTTTATATAAAACTTTTCAATGGTATAGATAGTTTCATCTAACACATCTATTTGGAAGTGCTAAAGGAATGAGAGAGAGAAGATGTATTGAAAAGCAAGTGAAAAATTATTAGTATCTTAAAAGACCCTTTTAATACTGAGTTTGATCACAATTTTATGAGCAACTTAGCTTTTTTGTGTAGTTTAGCTTCTGAAGTTACTGCTTTAAATTTTAGAGGAGCCTAAATGAAGTATGTGAAATTATAGTTAAAAATATTAATGTATTGGATGCTGTGATTTGAACTGAAAGATATTTAAAGCTAAAACAGTGCTGGAGTGGAATTGAATAGATTTGGAGTCTTTCATGACATTGCTTTGGATCAGGCTCTTAAATCTGTGTCTGAAATGGTATAATTCTGTACTTTAACTAGAAACTGTGGAGTTTGGCTAGTGAGTATCAAAGTTGTGTAATGTGGTTTTAGCAGTATGAGTCAATAATTACGACCTCTATGAAATACTCTTGTATTACAACCCAAAAGTCTGTGTCAGGGCATGAGTTTGAACCTAAACTTCATGGACCCCAAGGTGACAAGAAGCAATAACGTAGTAGTCACTGTTGGGAAGTCTACATCTACTTGCTGTCTTCATATCCATTTTAAAATAATCTATATCTTGTTCCTACCTAAAATCCCAGCCAGTTTACTGAATTATTTTTAGGGTTGGATTTTTAAAATTTGTTAATTTCTAGGTGCCTCTGGTAAAGTGTATTCTTTGAAAAGCATAAAACTACTGCATAGCAGAACATAGGAGGGGAGTGAGAACAAAGCGTGAGAAACGTCACTGCAGATCCTGAGGTCAGTAAAGGAGGCGGGCAAGGAATCTCTGCTCCACATGCTGGAGCAGATTCCTCTGCACACTGTGTTGGAGACCACTGTGGAGCTCATTTCCATGTGGCACTCTGTGCAGATTCCCATCTGGATGCTGCAGCTATGGAGAGCACATGCCAGAGCAAGCTCCTCAAACCATGGCCTATGAAGGGGAGCCCACAGGTTTCCCAGCAGGAACTGTGGCATGGAGAAGACTTTTCCTGAAGGACTTCATTTGGAGGAATGGAACCACGTTGGAGAAGTTCATCAAGGACTGTATCCAGTAGGAGGGATGCCACACTAGGTGGAGAAGAGTGTGAGGATGGAGTAGTAGCATAAGGGAGCTGTTATGGACTAACTTCAACTCCCATTCCCCGTTCAACTGCTTCCCTCAGAGGGGAGAGGATATGGAAGAGTGAATCTATTTATCCTGTGGCAGTTATTGTGAGTGGTCTTAACTTGACCCATGAGCTTTTCTGTGCATTGTTTCCCCATCTTGTTGAGGAGAGAATTTTGGTGGGTGGCTGGATATGTACATGTCTGACACCCAGCCAGTCTGTGCAGCGCTGTTGTATTTGCCTGGAGCAGTGTCTGTAGCAGGTACAAATCAGTATCCTATGCCTGAACCTCTTGAAATTTCAGTTCCTGTTGGAGGCTGCCTTCTTTTGGGCTTGTTTTTTAATAAACAAAGTTGTTCTGCTGAGAAATTTCCTGGAAATTCTCTCAACTTTTCCTAAAGGAGAGCTTCTTTTAGGTCCTTTGGATCTGTGACATTCAGGAACCTGGCTGTCAACGAGGAGGCTTCCTGATCCTATGCAGATTTACTGTTCCATGTAGAGATATAGTTGCTTTCTGAGTACTCTACCTGAAGTAAAATGACAGCATGGCCTGATTACCTGTGTTTCCATATGAATTCAGAGACTGAAAGTAATACAGACATTTTTATCATGCCTTTAAGCCGAAAGACTAAATGCTCTGAATGTTTTCTGGCTCCTTTTAAGCCCTGCTGGTTATCATTGCATCGTGCATTCTGCCTGAACTCATTGTGAGGGAAGTGCAAATCAGGCACACTTGAATAGCTCAGCAGGACAAACTTTGTGATCAGGTGTGTGGAGAAGATTGGTACTGGTTACAACTTTATGATTAATTTTTTCACTTTCTTTTTCATCCATTGGAGGAACTATGAATCACCAGCACTGTGTCCTTTTCAGAATCTGTAGGATTTTCTGTCTATTCATGATGCTGAATGCTAGTGAACTAGGTTTGAAGTTATTTTCATGTTACTTAAAATGACGTTCTCTACTGATGCTCTGTCATGGCACACTATAAGCAGAAAGATTACAAATTCTTTTTGTTAGAATGCAGTATTTTTTTCTTGCACATTAGTGATCCATAAACACTTTAAGTCTATTGTGAAATCACTGTTGAAAGACTGAGGAACAAATTAAGAAACTGCACTTAGAGAGGCCACCATTATAATGACAGGCAATTTAGTAACTGAGTAATCTGAGGTAACTGGAGCAGTGAAGAATGCAATCCATCATATCAGGAAGTACCTTTACAAATTTTATTAGTCTGACAAATGTTATACAGACTATCAAGGTCATTTCATAATGAAGATGGGATATTGTTTTCATATTCTTGCAACAACAAGAGTGATTTGAATAAACTGCATGTCCAGTTCTCTAGGGTTCTTGCAGTGCAGTGATGAAGTGAGACAGGAAATAAAAACAGCTGCAAAATGAGACCTTTTCCTATTTGTGTAGGGCACATTTTCAGGCTAACAGTTCTAGCTTTGTAGGAAATAGCCCATTTAGTGACAGTCACTGTCAAGTATTAAGGTTTCCTGTATTTCCAGTCCCTGTTAAATGACTTTACCCCACTAAAGCACATTCCATAGGCCATGGGTTAAGTGTGTTTGGACAAGACACTGACTGAATCTGTTTCTTACAAGAAAATTACCACCGTAGTTCGTAACAGTTGTTAGAAAAGTGTATCCCTTAGAAAAGATCTCATGAAATAAAAAAAATTGTTGAAAACACGAGAAGTTTATTAATATACATGGAATTCTGATTTTCCTAACATAGTTTTTTCAGTGTATCACAAGGATATGGAAGGGTATTTTCTTCAACAAGCAGTTTTTTTCTTATTCCACTCCCTCGGAAACAATTACCCAATAAGCTTTTGATGTTGTATGTATTTTGGGGAGATACCAAATTTGATATTTCCCCACTGTCCTGATTTAGGACAAATTTGGGAGAAAACCCCTGAGTGGGATCCCTCTGGGAAGCAAACCTAAACAGCCCCTCCCCCCCAGTCAGTTCGGGAAAAGAACTTCCTCAGAGAAAAGTGGAAAAAACTATTTATTTAACAAATATAGTGCCTACAAGCACAAAGAATGAATAATATGAAACAATAAAGCCTCCTGTTGCTCTGAAGTGAGATGGTAAATTCAGAAAGTCCCTGCTGTGGGTGTCTCAGCTCACTCAGTCTCCTATTAGACCCTCTGGAGGTCCAGGCCCCAATGGACTGCAGGTGCTGAGCTCCTGGTGCTCCTGTGGGTTTTTCAGTCCAGGACAGGTTTAAACAGTCCCAAGAAAAAGGGAAAAAAACCAAAACAGTCCATGGAGCTTCTCTGCCTCAACTAGCTAAAACTAAAAGCAAAGAGATCTCTGTCCCATTGCTGGTCCGTGCTTCAGAAGAACACCATCCTGGAGAAAGAATGCGGAGGAGTGAACAGTTTCTCCAAAACAAACTGCATGCTTCTTTTTTCCCTGCTTGGCTCTCAAAACCAGTCTTAAAAGCAAGGACTCAATATATAGCACAAACAGAACAGACAATTTGGGATACAAGCATCATAAAGTCACCCTAGGACACCCACCTATCCATTTTTATTTTTGAAAAAAATAGCATATATGTCATATGCATATAGTCACTCTGGCTGCTGGATGAGAGTCCCAGCCTGGTGGATGAAGTTGCTTTTGTAGGGGTTTTGTGTGATTTGGTTTTGGTTTGTTTGTTGAGATTACTTCTGCTTTGATATTTGAGACTGATCTACTTTCTCATTGGATTTGTAATTGTGTTCAGAGGACTATTTGACAATTTAAGTCATTAATAAGAGTACATTAATAATACATTAATAATACATTAATAGTACATTAATAATAACTACAATTATGTTTTTCTCATTAAACCTTGATGTTCTTAAAGCCTATGAGATTTAGCTAATTATTCTAACTGGTGTAAAGTATACATGGAAATACATGGAGGAGAGACCCATTGTGTCAGGAAGTCTCACAACTTCCTTCCAACAGCTAATCTCATTATTTAGAGCAGCTTATATCTGTTTGGATCCAATAAATAGATTACTTATATTTTTAATACTAGGAAGTTGAATTCCTGTGAAATTTGAAGCTTTATTTGAATTCAAATCTTTGTTACAAGTCTTTCCACACAAGACTTGTAGTTATAGTTATGGTTAAGTAATAGTTTTTTCTTACGTTGTCACCTCCTAGTGTATCTCAGGTGAGAGATCAGATTTGACCGTGCCCTCATTTGCTTCAATTCCATGATTTTGGTGCCTCTTTTCTGTGTTTGGTGCAAAGATGAATGAAAAGAAAGCTTTTACATATTTTTACTGAATGCATTGTGGAATTGTGTTCCTTCTCTCTTCTAGAAGATTTTACCTGATACATTATAGGGCAGTTGTTCTCTTCTGTGTTGATTTTACTCCCAACTTACCAGTAAAGTTCATTGTGTTCTGCTTTTTGGGGATTGCATGTCCTTCTTTATAAAACTCTGTAATATCTGTTTCAAGATTATTTTAGAAAATCTGTTTGTAACTGTTCAGTCCACTGAGCTCAACTACTCTCCTTTCAGTCCAGTTCTTTTCTATCTCCATCATAGATGGACTTTTTTGCCCTTAAGTTCCTGTATTGATTTCAACCTTCCTCGGTTTAATTTTTTGTTGCTGTTCCATGAAAAACTTTAGTCACATAAATAGTGATGTATCTTCTTGATGCTGTATCATCTTCATCCATGAAAACCCCTCCAAAAAGTTGTAAGAATTAAAGATGCTAAGTAGACCATGGCCTACTTTAGATAAATGTGTGCTTCAGGTTTTTCATTTGCTTCTGTATCCTTTTTCTTTCCTTAAAATTTATTCTGTTAAATTTTGGAATATTTTTTACTAAAGAGGTCAGGAGAAGAGGGAATGAGTTCATGTGAGCCAAACATTGGCTCTGCATGTCTCATCTCAGGGTAATGAGACAAAGACAGCTAAAGGTCCAAGGATAAAGTAGCAAAGTAGGAGGTGAACCTTATCATTGTCCAGCTGGTCATTCTGTTTGTTTTTGAAGAAAGATGCTTCTTTCCGAGGAGAGCCTAATGAAGCCTGAGGCCTTATTTATATTCTGCTAAATTTGTAGAGGTTATGAGGATTGGAGACTGAGTTGGGGATGGAGAAACACAAGAAACAAAAATACATTTTTGACACCTTTCCAGATATAACATTAGGACTAGGAATAATATTTTTTCTTCTGTTCATACTTGCATGTAGGGAGAACTTCATTCTTGCAGTCTGTCTCTCTCTCCCCTGTCCCCCAACAAAAAGAAAATAAAAATTGCTGGTGCAATACAACTGGAAGTCATTAAACAGTCTGCTTGGGCACTGTTGACAATAATTTGAGAGCCAACCTAATTGATTGCTTTGCAGAAACTGGAAATGTTGAAGATGCATTGATATTGTATGGTTTGCTCTTTTCACAAAATTGCAGCTGATTTGTGAAGGAATTCATCAGAAGGTTTAGGATGTAGGAAATAGTTTGTGTGTTTTTCAGTAAGCTTATCTTCCCTTATTGATTTATGTAGCTTGTTTTACAGGTCTGGCATAAAAAAAAAATTCTTTCCCACTTGTAATTGTCATATTTTACCATCTTAGAAGGATGCTGTGAAAGGTGAAGGATGTGACATTGGGAAAAATAGAATGATTAGGAAAAAGAAAATTCTTTTTATAAAATCTTGTCAGCAAGCTTGACTCAAAATGTTTACTTAATATGTCTGGGGTTTTATGTGTCTATTCACAATTTGGATTATTTCTTTAAAGGTGTGGTGGGTTTAGGGTGGTCTTGGGGTTTGTTTAGTTGTGTTTTCTGGGTTTTTTAAACCTTTGAATTTCTTAAACCAAAATAAGGGTTTGTGATAACACTGTACTAATTTTGTGTGGGTTAGAGTGAAATTCATGGTACCTGGCATGGGGCTGTGTTTGGTTTTGTGCTGCAGTATTGATAACACAGGGATGTTTTTGTTACTGCTGGTCAGGGCTTGCACTGATCCAAGCCCTTTTCTGCTTCTCACCCCACCAGTGAGAAGGCTGGGGCTGCACAAGGAGTTGCGGGAGACACAGCTGGGACAGGTGACCCCCAACTGATCAAAGGGAAATTCCAGGCCATATGGCATCATGCCCAGCAAGAAAACTCAGATGGGTAAAGGTTTGCCAGACCACCAGTGTTTGGGGGCTTGCCGATTTAGTTGTGAACAACTGGCTTGGGTTTCTTTGAAAAATTTGTTTTTCTTGGTTTTGATTTTACTTTTTTTTTTCTTTCTTTCTTTAAATCTAAACTTCCTTTACTTAGCTCACAAGTTTCTCGTTAAAACCATTCTGATTCTGTCCCCCATCCCGGAGCGTGAAGGATTCAGTGAGTGGCTGTGTGATTTTAAACCAAGACACTGTGACATATTTAAGCAAAATTGAAGATGTTTCATAATTTTATTTTCTTTTACCCACTTTTTTGCTGCTTACTTTTTGGGTTGTTTTGTTTTGTTTTTGTTTTGTTTTCCTTTTCTATGGTGACCTAGAGTTTTGCAGCAGTTGTGATCTGCTTTCTGAATGTGCTGAGCTCTGGGAAGAGCAAGCAGAGGTTCATTTTTCTTTTCATAAATCTAAATTGCTGAATTTCAGCACCCTCTTGTGCTGGTCCTGCAGTTACCACAAAGACGCAGGGCTTCAGACAAGCCTGGCAACCACTGGCTTCTTCACTGGGGTTAATCAGGATTGTAGCCTGCTTCCAATCGTAACTAACACAGCAGTCCCACTTGGATTTCTCCTTAACAAGGTACGGTTCTGAAATTCATGTATGCATTGATAGATTGATGTAATCTGAACAGGTATGCCTTTAGACAATGTGTAAGGATAAAAAATATCACATCTAAGTTATGTTCACATTCATATCATCATCACCTAGTTTCTTCTAATACCATTAGTAATGTTTCAGCATTGATTTCCTGGGCCTGTTTCGGGCTATGCCTTTACATGATGGCAGAGAGCAACATGCTGCATTTCTAGTTTCTCTATCTGTGTGCACATGTTGAAGCTGTAGATTCTCACTCCTTTGTTTTCTTCTGTGTCAGCAAGCGCCCTTAGAAGTTGATTTGTCTTCCTATTTTAGTCTTTGGCCTTGGAATTGTAAAATTGTTTAATCCACATGACAAACATGCAAATGACTAACATTAATATGTTTAAGTGCCTCCCTGACTTGATTTGTTCTTATTGCTGCATATTCTCAGTTTCTTTTTGCTGTCCGCATCCAGGCAGCTTCTTCAGACTTAACTCTAGTAGATCAAAACTAAGCAGTGTAAATTATGCCAAGCAGGTATCCTAATGTATATAAGATTTTCTTATCAAATAGCACCAAGAACTTCATTGGATGCCATTCAGAAAAGAAAAAAATCAAGACTGCTTTAAATATTCTGAGATCAAATAAAGCACAACAAAAAGATCTCCTGTTGTGTTCTGACAATCTACTTGCTAAAAGGTCTGTTGAAAAAAAAGCAACTCATGGAAAAATTTGTTATGAATAATTTGAGTAGATCATCTGTTACCAGCTATAAATGCCCTTTTCTTTAATGCCTTCTGGAGGTAATTGATTTTCCTTGCTATTGTGGTTAGGACAAAGCAAAAGTTGTGTGTTTTTTGTTTAGTTTGGGGTTTTTTGTTAGTGTTTTTACTGCAAGGATTTTAAAAAATGTACCTTAATTTCTGTCTTAATGGTTTAAATTTTTGTCACTAGACATAGTAGTGTATCATTTGCAGCTAAACAAAGAAAGGTATACAAAGACTCTGCAGAATTTCCAGTTGGTTTGCTTTTTTCTGGGCTATGGATGATTGTTTGCTAAAAATCTATAAATTAAATTTCCGCTGAAGTATATGCAAGGATATGTGTATGTATCTGTCCTAGATCTTTTTTTTTTTAACCAAAGTGTGTTTTGGATCTGAGTCTTTGCATCCATGCATATTTAAGTTCTATTTTAGCAGCTTTTTGGTTTTTTTCTTTACTGTTGATGTGTTTGGAGGACTCCTACCAGTTACTGCAGTTTTCAAACTGTGATTGTAATGAAGTAGTCAATCACAGTAGTGAACGCAGAAGATTACCACTTTAATGACTAATTTTCCTGCAACTTTTCATTGTAGGCTGGTCCCATTCATGTAGTAATTCTCACAGGATGCAACATAAACATTTACTTCCTACTATAAAAATTCGTGTAGAACTCTGTACCAATTTGTCAATGAAGGGACAAGACTCTAAAGCCAAGAGTCTTTAGAGTAAAGAGTATTTTGATGTCCAGCCTGTTCCAACAGTACCTGTGCTGAGTAGCCTGAATGTCGTCTGGCTGCAGTGCTGATTAGATCAGAAAGCATGTAAACAATTGTATTTCATGCAAGTGTAAACCAGAGAACTGTAATACTTCACATCCTGTCTGTCTTTTCATCATATCTCATGCATTTCAGGTTTTTAACTAATTCATGCCTTAAACCTGATTCTGCATCAGATTGATAGAATATGTCGATGTCCTGCTTGATCAGACTAAAGTAACAGAGGTTTATTTTAAATTAAATTACTGGTAATGCATGCAGTTCACTAAGTAAAAAAAAAAAAAGAAGAAAAGACCTCTTTGTATTGTTTCTTATAATCAAGTTTTTCTTTTTAGTGTGACCTCTGTTTTGTGAAGATGATGTATAAATCAAACCAAAACTATTTCCACTTCTGTGCAATATTTCTCATTTTCACTGATTGTACACTGATTACAATTTCCAAAGGTGTCTGAAATTGTGATTCTTTTGAAAGGTGTTTTTAAAAAAGTCTCCTTCAGTTAGGATTTGAACTCTGAATTTATTGTTTTTTTTATTCTAGAATAGTATGGCATATTACATATTTTCATTAATGAAACTGGAAGACTTCTAGTACTTGAAACAGAATGAATAAACACAGATACTCAATACCTAATACCTTGTCTGTTAGCCAGTAATAAAGGTATAATATCATGTCCATTAACCTGTATTGTAAGAAACCTTTTTTTCCTGCACTTTTTTCTTTTTAAAAGGACTTTTCATAGGGAGAATATAGTTTTGTTGTAACAGCTTACAATATCAAAAGGCAAACTTCAGGGCTGGTTAAATTTTCTAAATTTGCTGTCCTCCCTAAGAGACAGATTGCAATAATTTCAGCCAGTAACAATATTTGTATCTGAAATTTGAATGACATTCTGTATTTTGTTTTCTCATTTGTTTTAAAAATAATGGCTCATATTAAATAATGTGTGCTACCCAGGAAGACTAATATGTAAAGTTATTTGAGCGAGGTATAACTATATTTAAAAGCTCTTGTAGTATACCAGTGAATGGTAATGTCCATTAAATGATTTGTAATTTTTATGAGCTTAGCTATAAAATGCAGGTTTTTAGATATTATTTTAATTAATGTGGTATTTTTCAGTAAAATATCTTCTCCCTTTTCTCCTTATATAGTAAAGGTTTTGAAGTATAAGACTCTTTATATTTATTATATGATTTTCTTAGACCTATGCAGTTGTAGTCATAGTTCTTCTGTCTTCATGTTAACCTGTATTTATGCAGGAAGTTATTTTGTTTTTTTTTCTTCTTCTGTCTCCTATGCGGCATGAGAGACCTGTTGGTGATTAAAAAGCTGCTTAATTCTGTGCTTCAGTTTGAAGAGCATAAGCAACTTGAGACGCTTTCCTTCCCCCCTCCTTAATATGTGTATTTATTTTATAATTTGTAACAAATGGCAACCATATGATTCAATTAGAGTACACATAATCAGAACTGAACAGTTCAGTTCCCTGTATGGAATTTGTATTGTTGCATTGGGCAGGCAAAATTTTGTACCTGTCGCCTCCTATGGTGGAAAATTTGGGGAAGTCTTGTTCTTGTATGCTTGTGAAAGCAGAGGAGTAGATGAATCTGTAAATTGTGGAATGCCATAGGATGGAGAGGCTCGATTGTAAGAAATCTTTTTGGTATTTGTGCCAACTTTCAGTTTCTGCAGTAGCAGTAGTCCAGGTAATTGCTGGTGGCAAACCTAGGTAAATATTGCAGCTGATTATATCAGCTTCATGATGTCATACTGTATTTTCATGGTGTATGGCTAGTATGAAACCTGAAAAATAAAACATTGTTAGTTGCTTGAAAAACAGATGCAATTGCGAACATATCTTCACTATGGGATATAGAATGTACTGTGTATACATCACCGTACATGAACTCTGTGTATGTATTTCCCTATATTTTTGACTGCTACAAGAGTTTCCTCATTCATTGCAATTACATGGCGTCCATGAAACTTGGAAGAAGAGATTTGAACAAAATTGTGTAACACTCTAGTCCTGTTACGTGTCCCAAATGTCTTAACTTTATAATTTAAAAGGCTCACATTGTTATAAAATAACCAACCTAGTGGCCTTCTGTGTTGAAGTGACCACACCACTGGATAGAGGAGGGGTTACATATGTTGTTTATCTGGACTTCTGTAAAGCCTTTGACACAGTTCCACTACAACATCCTCTGTAAATTGGAGAGTCATGGATTTGATAAGTGGCGTGTTAGATTGGTAAGGAATTAGTTGGATGTTGCATCCAGAGTGATAAATGGGTCTGAGTCCTAATGGGCATCTGTGACAAGAGGTGTTCCCCGGGGGACAGGGTTCAGGGACCAGTGTTATTTAATGTCTTCATCAGTGACAGAGCTGAAGGAGTTGAGTGCACCCTCAACAAGTTCTAAGATGACACCAAGCTGAGTGGTGCAGTTGACACTCCTGAAGGACAGAATGCCATCCAGAGGGCCCTGGACAAGCTTGAGAAGTGGCCCAGGGGAATCTCATGAGGTTTAACAAGGCCAAGTGCTCTGGGTCGGCAGCCGCCAGTGCCAGCCTAGGCTGGGGATGAACAGATTGAGAGTAGCCCTGCCCAGAAGGACTTGGGGGTGCTGTAGGGTGAGAGCTGGACATGAGCCAGCCATGGCCACTCCCAGCCCAGAAAGCCAAGAGTGTCCTGGGCTGCTCCCCAAAGTGTTCTGTGGGCAGCAGGGGAGGGAGGGGATTCTGCCCCTCTGTTCTGCTCTGGTGAGACCCCACCTGCAAAACTGCCCCCAGCCCTGGGGTCCCAGCACAGGAAGGACATGGAGCTGTTGGAGAGAGTCTAGAGGAGGGACACCAAGGTGATTCAAGGGATGGAGCAGCTCTCCCATGGGAAAAGGCTGAGAGAATCGGGATTGTTTGGCCTAGCAAAGAGAAGGCTTTGAGGTGACCTAGCTGTGGCCATCCAGTACTGAACAAATCTCACAAGAAAGATGGAGAGAGACTGTTCACAAGAGTATAGTGTGACTGGGCAAAAGGCAATGGACTCAAACATGAGAGTGGATTTAGATCAGATATAACAAAAATTCTTTACTGTGAGAGTGGTGAGTCACTGGCATGAGCTGGTCAGAGAAGTTGTGGATGTTCCACCCCTGGAAGTGTCAAGATCAGGTTGCTGGAGCCCTTCGCAACTTGGTCTAGGACAAGGTGTCCCTGTACATGGCAGGAGAGTTGTCAGTAATCTTAGAGGTTCCTTCCAACCCAAACCATTTTATGGTAAGATTACTTTTTCAGTCTCATTTACCAGCTCCTAAAATAAACATTTGATGCCAAGGGATCAAACCTGTTTTTATTCCTAAAATTTGTGGTGGTTTTGTAGGCCTAAGTAACTACCAGGTATTTGCCGTCTCTGTTTGTGTGTTAGCCTCAGGTTACAGTGGCTCTTTTACCACTGTCATATATATATTAATGTAGATGTCACAGACTTGTATTATTGAATGAACTGCATACTAGGAATTTGATTATGTTTGGTAGATGAAGGGATCTGGTTATGCATAGATACATCACTCTTATATTAGAGTTTTGGCTTGCTTCACTTTTTTTAATCACTTTTTTAACACTTTGTTTCACTGAGGAAGCTTTTTTAGAGCTAGTGAAGAATGTGGAAAGTATTTATCCCTGTAGCGTACACAGGGGTGCATATAATAACTTGGGGTAAAGAGACGGTTACAGTATTTCATACTATTTTGTCTTTTTGTAATGAACAAAAGCTTTAATGTGTGAGCGTCTGTTAGAAACAACTGGTTGGTATTGTACAATAGCAGTGAGAGCATTGTCTACATCAGTGTTTAAGTTTTTCACATGAAATAAAAACACTACAAGAACGACAGATTAGTTTTTGCCTATGGGAGGGATGTGACAATGAAATAAACTTATGCTATGGGGAAGTGATGGTGTTTTTAATGCAAGGGACATGGATTTTTCATTCTTGACCAGGGAAATGAAAGCGTTTATTTAAGTATCTAGGAGGCCCTCAAAAGATAATCGGAGTAAGGAGGCAAATGAAGTATGTTTTTATTTGTGAAAAAGACAGTGTTCTTGAAGTAAACCAAAAGGATGCAGACATAATAGTATTTAGTAGTTTTCATGACCAAGACCCCCACTGTTTGTGAACATTAACCATGCTTGTGAGGCCATTTTAGAAGGGAAACAGTATGAGCATAGATCACTTGTTACATGAATGTGTACTGTAAAATAAACTTCCAGCCCCTTTAAAAGCCTTGAAGTTGTGGTAAATAGATATATTTGCCAGAGTAAATGAATTTAATGGGAATGTATAAGACCGTATTGCACAGAGGAAGTGAAAATGAAAGTTTATGTCATTTAAAAAGATTTTAGGTGGTAGTAAGATGATTCTATTAGGGTTAACAGTAAAGCTGTTGAATAACCCGGGGTTTTGTGGGGTTTTTTTACTCATAATACAGAATAGAAAGTATGCTTCTATAGCTCTGAGGGCAATAAAAGGGAAGATAATGCAAAGTCATCTTTTGTTCCAGAGAGGATGAATATTTTATTCATACCCTTCTTACACAAAGAGGAAATAACTAAGTTTCTAGACCATTGAACCATGGACGTATGTATTTTGTGGTTACATGGAAATTTTTTCTTCCTTTGTATTCAGAATGATACTAAATTAAAATGCTTGATACGTATTTCTCAGTATGTGGAAGACGTTAGTCTTTGGATTGAGTGTTGTGAGTAGCAAAGGGGAATATTATTTATAAATTTTAGAAGTTATCATGCATTCTTCTGCTTAAAAAATACGCTGACGAACGTTCAGTTTTCCTATAACCATTTGTTAATACAAAGTATTTATGGTGTGTGACTCTTGCTACAAAATTTATTATGCAGTATTCTCTTTTTTATTTTAGTTTTTTAATTTTCCTAACATTTTTGTAGGCTATCAGGTTATGTATACATACTGTTTGGTGGAAGATGTTTAGTTTTGGAAGCAGTGTTTTCCAAGTCAAGAGTAAACACATTTTGATAATAAATTTTCTCATTTGGTAGGAGGGCCATATTTTATATGATGAAGAATTGTTTTTTCATTTTTATTTGCATTTTTCAACAAATAATTTAGGCTGTGCTCATAATCTTGTTTAATATGAATGCATGTAAACTGTACTTAATAAAATTATAAGATAATGGGAATCAGATAATTTATATTGAGAATTTAGATTTATTTTCTAACTCAGATATTTAAACTGGTTTGTAGACAGTGGTACAGTTATTTAGTATTTCAAACTAAATATTTTCCAAGGGCATTGTTTTGTTTAGTACTAAATAATTTGCAGGATAAAATAGACCAAAAAGGAAGAACAGGTCATCCTTTGATGCCTCATGCCATCAGTAACAAAAAGAAAATAAGATTAAAAAGTGATTCTCTGTGCTACAGAAACTAAACAAATACTTTGTGTGGGCTTTAACAGAGGTACTTAGAGTTCTGTATCTAAAAATCACGTTGGAGTAATTAGGAAGGGTTTGTATCCTTGTAAGGCTTTCATTATTGTCAAGATAAAACAGGAACACTGCTCTTTATAGCCAGTTGTTCAATCCTCTGAAGTATCAGGGAGGAACTTCCTAAATCCACATGCATTCTAAAAGGGTACCTTATAAAATTATGATTTCCCTGAGTATTGAATTAAGTATACTGCAAAATTCTGGGGTTGTTTTCATACCTAAGATATAAATTAGTTGATGTTACCATAATGTAGGTGATGAGGCCAGCTAGTAAATGTAATGTAAAATGCTATTTTTAACAATTCAGTCCTTACACTCTAGTCGATCTTTTCCCCTCGTATCATGGGCAGATTAGCGATACTAACTCCTGGAGTGATGTATAAGGATGAGGGCAAGTACAGAAATTCAATCCTCTTCACTCTTCCCCTCCCCTTCCCTAAAATGTGAGGCTGAAGTAGTGAATTGTTACAAAATGCCTCAGAGTGAGTGTATATTCACATGAGGTCTGAGGTAGCAAGGGGTGTACAGGACATCTAAAACTTAAGTCAATCTTAAAATACTTCAAAAGCATTTTTATTTTTAATTTGTTTGTAAAAAGTCACTTTGCTGATGGATTAATTCACCTCCTTCAGTTAATAATGGAACAGATTTTGCAGCCTGTAGCAATGGGAAACAAAGACACATGGACCCCCTTGTGCATGTGAAGGAATCACCTCATTGTAGAAAACACTTCTCCTTTATACCTTCAGCTTCCTCCAGGCATAACCAAAACTTAACAGAAGAAGGGCACCCATTGGCTGGTCCAGCTGTAGCCTGCTGTCCACATGTAGCTGTCTCTCACCCCCCAGCCGACCTCTAATTGTCCAGGCTGCAGCTGTGTCCTCCTACAGGGCTTTCTGGTAAACAAAAGCTTTAATAACTATAACAGTTATACCTCCATATCCTGCAGCAGTCATTAGTAAGCAGCAATGTTTTATTTTATGAAAGGCCACACATTTGTTCTGTAAAAATATTTTTTCCTAACAAAAAGGAACCACTCAAAGTTATAAACTGAGATTGTGAAAAGATTGATGATTTAACTGAATCTTTAAAAGTGTATACTAAAAAATGGGGATAATTTCCTTTTCAGTTAGTTTCTTTCAAAGATGAAAGAATAGAAAGATTTATATTTCTCTTTTGCATGCTCATAGAAATTGGTAGTACTACTGGAAGTTAAAGCTGGAAGTTGTTTAATTTCTGTTTTGATGAAGTTGCATTTACTGCAGGTGAAGAAATACATTCTGGCAGTTAGTTCAGATGAGTCTTGCCTTCTGCTCCTCACTAATGAAATTTAGGTGTCCTGAGAACTTGAGCATGATGACAGATTAGCCATGCCTTACTTTTGTCAGTCTTCTGTAATTGCAATATGGGGACATGAATTAAACGCATATTTGCCAATGATAATTACTTTGTCACAGCTTTTATGACAAATATAATTTAAGTTTGTGCTTGTGGAAAGCAGGTAGTCTCTCAGTCCTGTTGAATAGGAAAAGTCTCTTTCAGCTTAAGTTTTGAAACATAAATGTTATTTTCCACCATTTCTGCCTTTTGTTTCCTGAGGGAGATAACGGCAAAAGAGCTTTTTATTTGTTTATAGCACTCTTTATTTTTGTGTGTTTGTAAGCTGAGTTTGTGTTGAATAACCATTAATTTAAGATGAGGTGAATTTATGTTTATGGTCAATCTAATAGTATTATGTATTCCTAAGAAATTATATTATTAAAATATTGTTAGGAACGTATGCTAATGAGTGCTCTTGTTTATTTGGTGGAACCTTAAGACTAAATCTGTAAGTGAATACTTTGAATATTGCAGCTCCTGTGGAAAGTAATTGAAAAATTAAATTGAATTTGTACTTGAATTTAAATGTGGTTAAATTTTAACAGAATTTTCTTGTCATTTTCTACTCACAGGACTAGGAAGGTATGTATAACCTTAAATATTTTAAAGTATATGCTTTAGTTTAACTGCAAAATTTAATAGTATTCTACTGTAATATTTTGATCTTTCTTTTGACCCTCCTTTTGACCCTAAAAAGTAGTTTTGAAAGTGTTAGTCAAACAAGAGGAAAGGTCATCTTTAGCTTTATGGGAAAGAGGCATCACCTGATAATTTTAGTACAGAGACAGTGAGACAAAATTTAAGCTAAGCAGAAGTTCCTATGTAAGCATACACATGTAGTAAGGCATCTTCTCTCAAAACTACTTCATTAGTGTCATTTGTGATTTTTTTATTATTATTTTTTTTTTAGATGTTCATGTAACGATATTTTATTTCTTTCCTGCTGATAGAACAGTGGTAGCCTGACTGCCTTGGTTTACAGTATATAGATATTTTTGTGTATCAGCAATCTTTTTGCTTTATGTTTCTTTTTTTGTATGTATTGCATACGTGTGACTTTGGTTGAGTTCACTTGTGATCTAAAATAGTCCCTGGTAAATGCCTTTGCTCTTGTGATTTGCGTGCATCTTTTGAAATTAATGTATTCTAGATGTCTTGGTAAAAAGGAGTTAAACCAAAACTATACTAGAGTTTAGCCTAACTGCACATCATGATAGGTTATGGCGCACAAGAATTTCAGGGGAGACAGAGCAACACCGTATTGGAGGGTGTAGCCACATGTAGGGTAGGTTTTGGAGGGGTGGCATGTGGTCCTCAGTCTGTAGCAGATAACAATGCATAGGTAGGGCAAGAAAGTTTTAGGACTGAATTGGAAGATGAGATTTTTGCAAACTTAATCCCTTTTCAAACATACAACTGAATTTTAGTAAGCCCTCCCCGACTCTTTCCTTCTTCCTTTGGTGCCCAAATAAAGTTTGCTTAAGCTGGCATCCGACCAAGATGGAATAAACATTTATGGAATAAGGAACTGGGAGAAAAAGGGTTTCTTCTACTGTTGGTATTGCCTTTTGTAGTGAATACTTAGCTTCACGACTGAGTCTCTATTTACATGACGGCATAGTTTTACTCTAGCAGAGTTTATTCTTCTGAGGAATATTTTGCATATTTTTGCAACTTTTATTTATGTATATATGGAAAAATATATATCTATTTTCCATATATATATATATATATGGAAAAAGTTGTATATTAAGATCTGCTTACAGACAGTGCAGTGCACCTGTTTAAGTAAGAATACAGTATTTGTTCTGTGCCATTTGCTTTTTATATTCCTAGCTCTTTTTTTTCAGTTACTTCTTTTTGAGCTTCTGTAGGTGTTCATTAATTGTGAGGCTTTTTAGTTGGAATTTGAGTGGCTTTTATTGTGGTACCTTAGTCTTTCTTTTTGCATTATCATCTCTACTTTTTCCTCTTTGTGCTTTCATTTATTGAATAGAATGTAAAATAAACTAATACTTACAAAATCTAATTCAGAGTAGGGAAAATATTTAATTTCTGTGAAACAGTGCAGAACTGGAATTCATATGTAACAGGCTGCAATACATGAAAAGAAAATGATTAAATCATATCTCACTTATCATACATCTTTTTGATAGGAGCAAAATCTGTGCCATTAGTTCCAGACCAGTGTATTTCCCATTCACAATGCTTTACTGCATAACTTATAAATCTGCCCTCATCATCCTATATTACTTTTTCAAATACTAACATGAAGCAAGACAAGATGAATGCAAGTCAATGAAGGTCGACTAGACAATCCAATTACTAAAGATTCTTGGAAGAAGAGTACTGTGATCTGTAATGGAACTGTGTGTGAATTTCTGTCTTTGTTGACCAGGGTAATTTCTGTAGAACTGCAGTGTATTTTTTTGTGGTAATCTAGTTTTAGATTATGCTAGTCTAATTTGTTTGTTTAATGCATGAGAATGTCAGTTGTTTAAAAATTCATTAGTTCATAGAAGCTGTATTTCTAATACACCTTTTATATACTTGTTCTCTCTCCTGAGTAGTGAAGATTTAACATACAGGTACACATTGTATAGCAAAGAGACAGTTTGAAGGTGCATAATCATTGCATACATATCACTGCTAATTTTCCATGCTTTTTTAAATTACTCAGTTTTCTTTCATTCTGCTGAACAGACCATCTCTTGCAAGTGTAAAAAACACATTCATACAGTAAACAAGGTTACTATTTTTGGCACCAACTTCTGGTAGAAATAGTGACCCAGTCTGCATGTTGGAGCTAAATAAAAGTCTGTTTAGAAACCACCAGTGCTGGACTCTGACAGTGATGAAGAGGAAGGAAGCCTAGTTGTGGAGAATGGATGTTTCCAATTGTAGACACATCCTTGAACTTTAACTTTGTTGCTTCTGTTTCACCAAGTCAGGAATGAGTTAGGGTGGAAAAGCTTCTGGGGTTGCTGAGTCCAAGCTTTGGCCAAACATGTTGTCAATCAGCTCTGAGTGCCATGTCCACCTATGTCCACCTTAAGCAACTTCAGGGACGGGGACTCCACCACCTCCCTGGGGAGCCCATCCCAGGGTCTGATCACGCTTTCAGATATGGCTGAACTTTACCTACTTTTTTTTCTCCTTGGCACAAATAGATCAAATGAAAAAAAACCAAACAACCCAAAACAAACTTCTGCATACAAACTTTGTATCATTATGGTTGTATATTATGTAAAAATAAGGATAGATAGGATTTAGTTATTTGTTATTCTAACTGAAGGCTAGGTAATTTTACTTGACTATTATTTTACACATAAGTTTTAAATAAATTCCAAATTGCTACATGTTCTTGTTTTCCCCAAACCCTGCCGAAAAAGAAAAACAAAAATACATAATATAAATTTTACCTCTATCTTTTTTTAGCAGATGTTTAGATTACAGATATTTTGATCTGGTATTTTCATGCATAGTCTTTTATGTTCATCTTAGGAGAAGCCCTTTTAGTGAAATTGCAAGTGTGTGTGTGTGTATGTAAATATAGAAATATATACATATGTTCCTTCCCAGGTAATACAATCATAGGAAAGTGGAGTCATATTAAAAGTGTTTAACCAAACAACATCAAGTGGTCTTCATTACAGGCTGTCTGAATGGAAGCGTGTTATTAAAAAATCAGTTGCTATAAATGACATAGAGTCTGAAAAAAAAGTAATGATTTCCTAGATGCTGGTATAACAAACACTGCTGAGAGGAAGGTACAGTGTTGATTGAGAAAATTTTTACAGTGTTTCCCAATAAAAGTTCAAGTCATCTTCTGCAGATAGTGGAGTTTTGTTGTCTGACAGCAAAATTTTTATTTAAGTCAAGATTTAAGAACAATTTGTTATTTGCAGTAGCAAAGTATGTGTCTAAACTCCCACAGTAACTGTGAAACATGATCAGGTTATGTCACACTCCTTTTGACTGGAAAATCATGAGGCTTGCCTGGCATATAGAGGTAATGAAGAATCTTTTTCTGATTAAACAGGTGCTGGATATCTATCAAGCACTGAAAAGGTTCACTGCTAATCTGTAAACTATTTAATATAAATGGTCATAATCTGCTATTACTAATTTTTATTAAAATGATTTTTTCCACAGTTTTGTTTAGATTACAGAAAATACTGTAGTATAGAAAGAAGATATTTTAAGACATAGCAATTTTATTATTTGCATTCAAACTGTAATTTTTCAAAGTCTTCATGCCCCTAAACGTTAGCTAAAAGTAAGAAATTATTTCTAGATTGAAGTTTTAAGCTGTGTAATGAATTTGTGATATTAGGCATTTATGCTATTTATTTTTCATTGCTACATTTTCTTGACAGGTAGGGCAAATCTGTCTGCAAGAGAGAATCACACTTGAATCTTCTGTTGGGAGGGCAGACTAAGGTTGTAATGGAGTCCTCTAGGATTATTAGCTGTATCAAGAGGTTTGAATTTATTTTTTATAGGAGACTTTTTTTTTTTTTTTTTCAGCCCTGGTTTGGTGCTGGTAGCATCACAGATACTGCAAATTTCTAATCCTTTGACTTGTGATAGTATTTGTCACAGGTTTTTGGTAATCAGTATCTCAAAAAAAGTTGTGACTGTCCTTAGCTGAGAGGAGCAAAAATAAAAATGTAAGGCTGTCAGATCATATCAGAGAAGAAATTTCTTACTACAGTGGTTTGCTTTTGTTCAACCCCATGATCACTACCCAATTTGTGATTGAATCTGTTCAGCTGACCCTTTTTCCTTTCCTTTTGGCCTGTTTTCCATTTAATCAGGTTCTAGATACACAATACTAGAACGGTTACCTTTTATTTGGCAGATGTGCAGCAATAAAAATCTCTGATTGCTGAGAAATTGTTGCTTTGAGAAAACTTCACTAGGTCCGTAACAATTTTCAGTAACCCCAGAGCAATATAGCTTTGATGAGGTAGTGGGCCATATCTCTAGGTTATCTTTTCAAAAGTTGTTCTGCCGGGGTCCTCACCAAGGTCACCATATGCTGCCAGAGTACAGGAATGTGACATGTTGGGCAAGTTGGAACTCTGGTTGATGGTGATCCGCAGCACAGTAGGAAGAGTGTTCCTATATGAGTTCACCTGAGGCTAAGCACAAAAAAAAAAAAAAAGGCAGACCATACTTGTTTTAAGGAACATGTGTAGGTGTCCTAAGTGTGCCTATGTCAGTATAACATTCTTCACAGTTCCTTTTGATCATTTAATCTACTTACAAAGCAATGCATTTATGCAACAGATTGTGTCTCATAGTTATTAAATTTTGCCATACAAACTTAATTATAGATGAAAAATAGTTGTATAAATAAATGTCAGTACTAAACTAGATAACATCTTCATCTCCAATAACAAATTTGATAGTATTTTAGTTCTGGTATATAGTTTATGAAAATAGTGGATATAGTTGTCTCTTGGGTTATTTGCCCATGAATAAGATGACAAAAAAATCTGGATTTGTGGCTGTCATCTCTTGCCTTGTGTTTCTTTTTTCTCTGCCTTCTGCCAAAAGTATTTTTTCTTCCTTTTTTTCATGTATATATGTCCATGCATATCCGTGCAAACTGTGCATACCCAATGTTTTCTCTCAAACTCTTGAAATAAATAATAGTAGTGGTAATAATAATACTAACAGTCTAAATGAGCCACCTGACAATGCTACATAGAAATTTCTTAAGCTGTGTTAAGTATGGGCTTATATCACCTATTCAGCTGTTACCTGTTTATCTTTTCTGTAGGTGACAGATCAGTCGGTGAAAGCTTTTGCTGAACATTGCCCTGAGCTGCAGTATGTTGGTTTCATGGGCTGCTCTGTTACTTCAAAAGGAGTCATTCACCTTACTAATGTAAGTATCATAACTACTTTCTTTTCTAGTCATTATTGTAGGACTATAGCCATGTCATATGTATTAGCCAGGATAAGATTACATGTATGATTTATAGCACTGACATGGACAGAAACATGACCGAGTGAACTTTGCATTATTTAGATTTCACTGTATAAAAACTGTGTACCAAAACTGTTTTTGGGATTATACATTTTCTCACAAGTAACAGTGATGTTCAGGTCAAAACTCTTTAAAATGCATAATTGCAGCTGATTCCATTGCAAACAAAATTCTGTTTTAAAATGCAAATTTCTAATTGCAAGTGATTTAGACAGACCTCTGGTTGCAACTGTGCACCCCATGTACATATGTTTTGACTGTATTAATTTTCTTATTTTACAGAGATAGTGTGACAGATTTATATTATTTTATTGTCTTTCCTTTTTCTTTTGCATAAGAGGATTGTTGTGTAGGAAAACTAACTTGAGTGAATGTGCAGAAAATAATTAAAGTGTTCTATAAAATGGATGACTTGGATGAGGTGGACAAACACCATCTAACTAACTGAAAGTACATCCAGGGATCATGCAAACATGAAAATGGTTAAAGAGATGTTGAGGTAGGAAGTAGAAAGTGTATTTAATGAAAATGGAGTGTGCCTGATGAAAGCAAAGATTTTTTTGATGCAGCTGTAAAGGTCTTCTATGCAGAACTGTCCGGCATATCTCGAAATTACTTTCATTATTTTAGAGCTGCTTAGCTGAAGCTAGAGAAGAATTGAAAACATTTTGGAACGTAGGCAAAAAGAAATAAGCCAGGGAAATTAATTTGTACGGTAAAGTTATAGGACCTCAAAGGATGCTGCTTCAAAAGAACTCTGTATTGAAGTGACAAGTAAAAGGTGTGCATATCTCTTGGAGAAAGAAATGATAAAACTATTTTCATATCCTAGGAAAACTAGATATATCTTACTATAGGTTGTGTTTATATGCACAACATAAAAACAGGTGGGACACAATTAAAAAATTTGACATAGGCAGAGTATGTAGTCCAAGGCTTTGTGGGAAATCTCCACAAAGATCACTTTTCAGCTACATGTTTTGGTTACTGCATTTTTGTGACCTAGATTTATTGCGTATTTAATAGATGTTAGATGTCCTATCCTTTAACCAAAAGGCTTTATAATCATGTTTATTAGAATGAAGAAGAGTCAAGATCTTGATTTTTATCAATATGTGTGTCTGATTTTCATGCGTTTAATAATAATAAGTGTTTAGAAATCATGATTTACATTGGAGCGACCCTGTTGAGCATAGTCCTTCCAAAAATATCTCAGAGGCTTAGACTAGCATGTAATTGCTTTTTAAGTAAGTGGTGCATGTTGGGACTTGAGATTTAGGTATTTCAATTTCTTTCCCTCAAAGTGTGTCTGTACAACTTCTGTAGGCTATGAGTACTGCAAAGGCAGTGATGTGGTAACACTGAAAGTTAGAGATTGCTTAACCTGGAGAAGGCTCAAGGGAGGCCTTATTGCAACCGTTCAATACTTAAAGGGAGTGTATAAGAAAAATGGGGACAGGCATTTTAGAAAGACCTGTAGCAAGTAGTAACGTTATCTGCTTATCAGATACTATCTGCTGATTATCAGAATTTATCTGTTGATGGCATAACTTTTTGTTATAACCATGGTGCACTTCTGTGGTTAGTTTTGTGTTGAGTACTTAACTAGTGCTTCATAAATGTTCAGTAGTAATTGCAGTCTGGTGTTCCTAGAGAACGTGGAATCCGCTCTTTGCTCTCTTTGTGGGTGCGTCCCTCCAGGCTGTGCAGGGCTAGTTGCCTTCTGTCCTGTTTCCTGTGTGCAAACTGGAGATAACTGTAGTGGCCTCGGTTGTGAAATTGCTTTGGGGCTTATGGATGTATAAAAATTGAGTGGTTTATTATTACTGTATTTTCCCCTGAGTAATGTTCGTTCTCTTTAAAAATACTGGCACTTGAAAAATTCTAAATTACGGTGCTGCTGTGTTGCAGAGCTTTTTAATAGCTAATTGTGAGGTATAGAAGAGAAGGTGTTGTATATTTAAGAAAAAGAAGAAACATTCAGGGTCTATTTTCACTATTTTTCTACTGAACAGAATGACAGTCAAAAAAAATTTGCTTTTTGAGCAAGAACATGTCATCACAAGGGTGCCTTTTTTCCTTGATGTTATTATAAACTGAAAAAAATACAGATAAAGTAAATAATGATTATTGAGTAAGATGAGAAGCACTTCATGTACATACACAGGAAGAAAGGGAAAAAAGGGGGGTGATTTTATATGCAATTCACAGAGTCTTTGTTCAAAACAATTGTTCGGATGACCTTAATGTTTCATTTTCCTTTGGAGTTTTAATGTGTGAAACATTGTCACAAAAGAAGTGAATGACCTCCTCCCTGACATCAGAGTATTCAGTCCAACACTTAGCAAAGTTGTTTCTATGGAGTGTTCTTGTTTATATTGTTTTCACCACATCTCCACTTCCCATTTTCTTGTTTTATATTTTTTATAACTTATTTTATTATTTAATTAGCTTTCCATGTGCAGTTTTTTTTCTTGTTTGCACTCCTTCTCCCCTTCACACATCCTTGTCTCTCAAGAGTTTTTCCTGGGTTATTTTTTGCTTTGCTTCTCCTGTAAGTGTGAAGATCTACACAAATGTGAAAAGCGCCTGTGCACATTACGTGGTTGTGTTGAAGACAGAACAACCAGAAGTGTAATCTTTGTTCCTTAACAATGTGGGAATAAGAAACTTCGTATTTTTTCTAGTGAGGTAGTGGTTTTTTTAAATGTTACATCTTTGACCTCAAGAGGGCGTTTTCCTCCCCTGTTGTGGTAATTGCTTCTCAGCAGTTTTAATGTTGCAATTCTAATAGAACTTTCACAGCTGGTATCAGCAAATCTTGACATCTAGATATAAGTTTATTACCAAGCCACGTCCTTATCTTCTTCCTTTGGTTTCTGATATATATGCAAGGGTAATTGCTTTGTAGCAGTATAAACACCATGCTTCTACACCATGTACTTCTTACAGACTGGTAAAATGTGTTACAGACATCTAATTATGTGTGTATCCTTGTACAGACCCTCAGCATTAAAAATTTTAACTTATTTTGCTAATCACCGATCCATGAAGAGAGTTCATGTAAGAACTATTTTGGAATAATGTAATTTTCACTTTTTTTTCCATCTCATAATAGTTACCCATGTCCAATCCAGCTTTGTGATAGCTGTGTCTGGGTTGGTGGTCAGTATGAAGTCAATCAAAATTCAGATTTATGGAGCAAATTCTTACAGCTCATTCAGTGTAGACATCATCAGCGTGACAGATACATAATGATAATCTACACATGACAGGACTGATTTTTCAGGACCCTTTCTGAACGGCAGTAATGTATGGTGTCTTTCTAGTAAATTATTTGTTTTGACACTAAGTGTTCTGGTTTATGCTCTTTTCATGGTAATATTTCAACATACCTTCTGATCTTAAAATCATTAAGCTTCCTGACTAAGGGCATAATTGCTGTTCTTTGGCTGGGTACAGAGAAAACAGTATATTAATCAATTTGTATAATCCATTTCATAAGATGGAATATAATTTATTTAAATCTGTTTGCCTTTAGTAATATGTCCTTTTAAGTATTAGTCTTCCAATCACAGGAAAAAGACATTAATTTGAAGACAGTGATCCTGGGACATTCTTCATGAGTGTTGGCCTGAAACTTCAATGGATATGGTGCTGTGTAAATTAATGTTTTTTCATCCTGTCAAACTGAACCTGATGATTTTGTTGAATTAAGTTAACTGTGTCCCTCTTAAGAGATTCTTGTTGCTATTTTGAAGAATTTGGTGGTTGTACCCTACTGCCATTTCTTTCAATGAAGTAAAAAAGGTATTGCAGAGAAGACTGCATGGTTGGAAGAGTTGGATCTATGAAACTTACACTTCTCCTCTACCCCCCTCCCCCCTAAAAAATAATTGGAAGAACTTTACAGTAAATAACATGAAGATGGAAACTATGAATCAGCAAAAATGTAATTCTACAGCAACTTTTGGAGTTAATAAGCTGGAAATGAGTCTTGTAACATATATACTGTATGTGCAGTTTATATGTGTGTCGAAGTCCCTCCTCTAGAGGTAATTAAATCTTTGTGCTTCCAACACAGTTTTTGATTGTGTGTTTGTTACTTAAGCAATGGCATCTTAATGTTTCACAGTACCTAAGAACTAAAATTAAAATTTGTTATTATGCAAAACATTTAATCAGTCATGGTAAAATAATCTCCTTTGTAACGATTTAATAATTTTCCAATTCTTTAGGCCATGTATGGTTACTGTTTTAAGATCACAGTACATCCCAATTGTGTAGCTCAATTTTGGCAACTCTTCAGTAAAAATTAATGCATGTGACTTTTTAACAAATAGTTCATAGATTCTGTTACATTACGATAGAAAGAACAGGTTTACTGGGGTTTTTTTTTTCACGTTGCTGTTTATAATTTCCTATGATCATACATTTGCGTTGGGAGACTTAAATCAGAGAGCAGTTTATTCCCTTAAGACATGTATATGCAGAGAGTGTCAAGAAAATTAAGCTTAATTTAAAAAAGATGTGAGTTTAAAGCTCATTAAGTTCTTATAAGCACTTTCCTTCAGAAATAATTTGGCTGTTATGCTGGAGAGGATTAATCTTAGATGAATTGTTTACAGAATCACAGAATGTGTAGGTTGGAAGAGACCTTCAAGATCACTGAGTCCAACCCATGCCCTAACACCTCAACTAAACCATGGCATCGAGTGCCACATCCAGTCTTTTTTTAAACATGTCCAGGGATGGTGACTCCACCACCTCCCCAGGCAGACTATTCCAGTGCCTTATCACTCTTTCCGTGAAAACTTTTTCCTGATATCCAACCTATATTTCCCTTGATGCAGTCTGAGACTGTGTCCTCTTGTTCTGTCAGATGCTGCCTGGAGAAAGAGACCAACCCCCAGCTGTCTACAAACACCCTTCAGGAAGTTGTAGAGAGTGATAAGGTCACCTCTGAGTCTCCTCTTCTCCAGGCTAAACAAACCAAACTCCTTCAGTCGTTCTTCCTATGGCTTGTGTTCCAAGCCCCTCATGAGCCTTGTTGCCTCCTCTAGACACACTCAAGCATCTCAACGTCCTTTCTAAACTGAGGGGCCCAGAACTGGACACAATACTCAAGGTGTGGCCTCACCAGTGCTGAGTACAGGGGAAGTATGACCTCCCTGCTCCTGCTGGTCACGCCATTCCTGATCCAGGCCAGGATGCCATTGGCCCTCTTGGCCACCCGGGCACACTGCTGGCTCATGTTCAGCTGCTGTCACCAGTACCGCCAGGTCCCTTTCCTCCTGGGCACTATCCAGCCACACCATCCCCAGCCTGTAATGCTGCACGGGATTATTGTGGCCAAAGTGCAGGACTCGGCACTTGGACTTAATAAACTTCATTTTCTTAGACTCTGCCCATCCAGCCAACTGTTCCAGATCTCTCTGCAGAGCCATCCTATCTTCCAGCAGATCGACATGTTCCCAGCTTAGTGTCATCCTCAAATTTACTAATCAAAGATTCAATACCCTCATCCACGTCATCAATAAAAATATTGAACAGAACTGGCTCCAGCACAGACCCCTGAGGGACACCACTGGTGACTGGCTGCCAGCTGGATGCAGCACCATTCACCACCACTCTCTGGGCCTGGCCATCCTGCCAGTTCCTAACCCAGTGAAGAGTGCTCTTGTCCAAGCTGTGGGCTGCCAGCTTATCCAGGAATAGGCTTTGGGAGACAGTGTTAAAAGCCTTGCTGAAGTCCAGGTACACAACATCCACAGCCCTTCCTGCATCCACCAGGTGGGTCACCTGGTCATAAAAGGAGATCAGGTTAGTCAAACTTCACCTACCTCTCCTAAATCCGTGCTGGCTGGGCCTGATACCCTGGCTATCCTGTAAATTCTGTGTGATGACACTCAGTAGAAACTGTTCCCTTATCTTGCCAGATACCGAGGTCAGGCTGACTGGACTATAATTATTAGGATCCTCCCTTCCACCCTTTTTATGAATGGGTGTCACCTTGGCCAGTTACCAGTCATCTGGAACCTAACCAGTGAGCCAGGACTGTTGGTAAATGAGGGAGAGTGGCTACGCAAGCTCATCTGCCAGCTCCCTCATCACCCTGGGATGGATCCCATCTGGGCCCATAGATATTATTAATGAGTATCCAAGCATCCCAGCAGTTCTCTGACTGCTTCCTCTTGGATAATGGGGGGACCATTCTGTTCCCTAGCACCACCAACCAACCCAAGAGAACAGTTGTCTTGAAGGCAAGTTGTCTTCCCACTGAAAACTGAGGCAAAGAAGTCATTAAGCACTTCTGCCTTCTCCTCGTCTGCGGCTACTAAGGTCCCTCCCTCATCCAACTGAAAGCCATTGACACTTCTGTAATGGCAATTTCAGAATTGTAGAGACCAAATTATACTTGAGTATGTGTCAATCTGAAGCAGTCTCTTCAAACTTTCTAAGACACAAAGGTTTTCTTCATTGAGTGTGTTGTGCTTGTTAACCTGCCAAGTAGGTCAGGTGTCTAAAATGGGGGAATGTGATAATTAAAAAGGCAAGTGATGGTTGAGTTACTGTATATTGAATATAATGATAGACTATTACTAGTATGAAGGAAAGAAGCAGTGAGGGAGTGATCATTCTCCTGTGATAGCACAGGACAAAATCTACCTTGAAAACCCTGTTAATTTGGTGGACAGGAATACTAGGAATTCAGTTTGACTCCACCCATGCAATGCCAAAGTTTTTGTCACTGGGAAACCACATTGCTGCATTCATCATTGCATCATGGAGGTAAATGATCTATAATAACCTGTTGTTACCTCTTACCTAATTTGAAGCCATGTTTATCAGGCACTTTTTAAAGGAGCACTGACCTCTCTCCATGCATTGATACTTGAGTGTAAATTCATGGGTTTTAGTCCAGAAGTAATAATAATAGCAAAAGAGTATTGTCATCTGCTTAAAAGAAGTATGTAGTTGTGAAAGCAAGCTTGGGGTTTTCTGAAGTGGGAGGATTTTATGCTTGTCTTTTAAGTCTCCTTACTTGTTTAATGTCATAGAACATACTCATTGTTGAATTGTCCTGCAAGTATATTTTGTATGTCCTAGGCATAGGCCACATTATTACCTGCATAGTTTAAAGACTGAAATAATCTAATATGAATAACTGTATGAAGGTGAGGAAATTTACAGTTGCTGTACACTTCTCCTTCTTGTAACTTATGCACAAAAATGAGAGATTGGTTATGAACTTTTTTTAGACATATAGAAAATAAGGCTTTTAAATTTCATGCTAGAGCAGTATGTGTGAAATGAGAGTAGGCAGAGCTTGTAAAAAATGTGTATTTTACCAGCACAGTATCAATCACTATATGCTCTGCTCCCTAATATCCAAAAGTTTATCAGTATTTCAGTGGGAATACAGCAAGTACCTCCACAGTGGTGGAGGTTGGTAGTATCTTAATAATAGAAATATTATTGTCCTAGATTCTGTAGACAAGCCCTGCAGCTGCTCCTCAGAGGTCAGGATTCTTGATTTTATGCTTGTTTTGCAGAATTTTTGGGAATTGTATGTAGTTTATATTCAGCTTTTGTTTGGAGACTGTTAAAAACCTAAAGAACAAAAACTCCTGTTTCTGTAGAAGGCTACCTACATTTGAAGTCCTCTTCCTTTACTTCTTTTCTTCTCACCCCATGCTGCCACCTCTCCCCCATTAACTACTGAAGCGGACCAATTATGTGATCTTAGTTGTATGCCTTTACCTAATCAAATCCATAGTGACTTAAATCACTGATGAGGATAAATTTTTTTCTCTGACAGGGAAAGTAAATTTAATTAAAGTGTCAGTGTTGCCGTATGCAATTATTTTTCCAGAGTATAACAGAGATAACTTCAGACAGCTTAAAAAGCAAACAGTACTTGGAGGTTATTATGACTAAACTGATACTGGAGAAGTCTGTAAAAAAATTTTTTTTGCGTCCATTAGTAACAAAAGTTGTAAAAGGGTTTGCTTTTGAAGGACACAAGAATGATTAACATTATTAATAAATCAGTTTAATCAGTGCATAACTCTCTGTGACTCCAAGTTTTTTTGTTCAGAATGTCCAATCTGTTATTGATAACTGTGCTGTGAGATTACAATATAAATACTGTATTTTCCAGGGAGTTTGTATCATTTGTTTACTTTGAAAGCCTTATACTCTGGAGCCAGTAATTGCGTTTATTTGATTCTTAAGCACAAATGTGCTGTCTCGCTTCCTTCCATGCCTTCTCACTTCCTTCCATGCCTTATTTTACTTGTGGCTAAACAAGTTTATATTTTACCCTGATATTTCATACTCATATATTTGAGAAGAGGAGGAAGGGCTCGGCCCTTATTATAGGTTTTATGGCACCTTGAGTGAGAGTGTCTGGATTTTTGGTAGTAACTGAGTGCCTGAATCACAACTTTGCTGAAGCTGAGTTCTGTGAATATCTGGTATATTTGCTTTTTGTGAAAGATATAATGATCATTTCTTTCATGACTATCTTGCACATACTGTGCAACTTCCGAAAATAATAACAGTTTTTTCAACAGTTACATATATGAATGAATTTCAGATTGTTTCTTTCTCTCATATTTGTCTCAATAGCTAAGAAATCTTTCGAGCTTGGATCTACGTCATATCACAGAACTGGACAATGAAACCGTGATGGAAATAGTAAAGAGATGCAAAAACCTTAATTCTCTCAATCTGTGTCTCAACTGGATCATTAATGACAGGTAACTTCATTAGAGCATCCAAAAGCAGTGTAATGCAAATTTAACTAGTTGTGTTAGTTGAGAATACTTCCTCATGGCTTGGGGGTTGGAGGATATTGATGAAAGCAAACAGTGTTTGCTGAGTGCTTGTTCTTACTTGTTTTGGGTAAATCATCCAGACATCTATTTTGTGGAGTGTTTGCCCATTTGTGTAATGGAGCAAAGTTTAGCTATGACTGGATGGCAGCACTGATTTGTTTCATACAGATTTCAGGAGAATGTGCTCTCTACAAAGTGTGATTGAAGTGTTCAATTGCAATTGAGCTTACTCCTTCAGTATGTGTCCAGGATTTAGATAAATTTATATGCACATAAACAATGAAAAACGTTTGACTACGTAAGCAAAAATAAATTACTTGTGAATTAAATAGTGGAATTCCTATATTTTTAGAAAGCAACGAAGTTTTTTGGTTGGTTTTGGGGTTTTTTTTACAAAGAACTCCAGAATGAGAATGGAAGAATAACTAGGTTATTACCTAGTCTTTTCTTTTTGACCAGAATACCTCCTATCCTGCTGTATTCCAGTCTTCAGACCAACTAATTTATTTCAACATTAAGTATGTGGACAAAGATTATGTATAGTTATATCACAGATCAGATAAAAAATAAAAACTGAGAATTTTAAAAGTGAAGAGTCTCTTTTAAAATGAAAAAAATTGTTCAAAGTCAGTGCCTGAGTGTACACAAGAAGGAATATTAATTACTTCTACTAGACTATATCATTATAACTGATGCTTTAAAAAAAAAGGAAAGAAACACTTTTAACAGAGAGGGTTTCTAAAACAGTTTCATATAAACCAGAATAATGTGTTCTAGCAATTGTACTTCTTTCCCATGATTACTTCTTGGGTTTTTTTAAATAAGGTATGCTTTCAGGATTTTCAAAAGTCATTAAGGACATACTGATGTGTAGATGAGCTCAGACTTTGTTGAAGGTGTAGTGTTCTGAAAGTAATAAAGTTGCAGTGCATTCAATAGGAAGTACCAGTAACTTTTGCCATAACTCCTTTTGGTCTTTAAAACAGTTTTTTGGATTTGTTGGTTTAGGTCAGACCGTTGATGCAACCTCATTGGTTTTGAAAGCATTTCATTGCCTCACGTCTTTCTGTCTGTAGGACCTTATTTTCATATGCAGAATGAGGTTACTGGAAAATTCTAGGATAAGCTTGAAAAAATAATAAGAATTAAAATGCAAATTAAAAAAACAGGCAGTTTTCAGGTTTTAATTAAAGTACTTAGAAACATATCCATCTGCTTGAATGTTTTGAGTATGGCAATCTGCTAAGTTTGATCCAAACTGCTGTCAAACTGTTCTTGAAAATCTTTCATTAGAATTATTATAATAATAAGTATATATTTTAATTCTACACATATTACTCTGAAACTTCGCACTGAGTATGGATTATGAGAATTGTGAATCTTAGCAAGAAAAGGAAGCCCTTTCCATCAGTGACAGATAATCTGCTTCTGTCTGTAACTTTTAGTTGTTTATTTTTGTTTCTTAAGGTATTCCATTTCATGGTTTTTTTCTGATCATACTTGTTAGAACTTACTATAACAATTAAAGTTTGGCAATTTGAATTATCTTCTAGTTAAAAAAGAAAAAAGTGGATTTAGAAAATACTTATTGCCTGTAAAACTTATTCATAAGCAGTTATTTGATAATTCAGATATTTTTTTGTATTTTAAAAGTGGCAAAACTCCAGATAGTAGCCTGAACTGAATACTAGTCTGAACTCCTAAAAGCTCAACTGAGAATAATGGAAAATTATATAAAAGGAACATGATACAACTACAGGACTTTATTTTAAGTGAACACCAGTTTAGCAGAGCATTTTGAGCGTACTCACTTTGAGAACACGAGTGAGCCTTCCGAAGCTCACAAGACTGTTCAGGTGCTTGGGTTAAAATGCAAATTAGTTCAAACTAAGTAAATTAGTTTATTAATCATTTAAGCTTAACCTTTTTTTTTTTTTTTTCTTCTTTTTTTTTTAATTTGATGCCATTGGGTGGCTCATAGTCAGAGGGAATGCCGGAGGAGATTCTGTGTCTTGATACATTTCCAGTGCATATGAGATAGTAGCAGTCTAATGTTTTTCCTGACTCCTTGTTTGAAAATAAAGATTAGTTCCACCTCTCCCCCACTCCCCTTTCCTGACTCCTTGTTTGAAAATAAAGATTAGTTCCACCTCTCCCCCACTCCCCACCCCATTGTCAAGAGATCCAACTACATATGACTTGTATTCCAGATATTTTCAAACTTAATAGGACAGTGTTTTGCTCACTTTGGAGTACTGAGGGCAAAGGTTTCTTTAAAGCCTTGGAGGACTATTTTGCACCATTTCTTTGTGCATAATATTGCTTGTTAAAGAAAATGAGAAAGTTTTTAAAATACCGGTATAACTTACAAGAGGTAAGTAGCTCTTAAAGGCAGTTTATTATTGCTTGGCAGAAATAAGTCACTGGTTTTAAAACTTTACTTTAGATTTCATGATTGTTTCTAGAAATCCATTAAAATTCTTTCCCATAAGCAGGAACATAACTCTGGAACACTTACAGTCCTTTCTTGCTTGTGAGATGGTGTTAGAGTTAATCCTGTAATCATTACATTTCTTCTTAGGTAACTGAAATTTTCAGAGTGTAAGAGCTCAGCTTAGCAGGCACTTGCTCCGATTTTTGGTGCTGTGATTCTTCTGCATATGCGAGAATTGAGGAGGACCATTATTTCTGTGTTTTGATTAGATCTCTTTTTTGTTTTGGACATAGCATCTAAAAAGCTTAGGGGGTAGTAAAAAAAAAATCACTTTTATCTAAGGCAAAAAATATGTTCAGTTGAGATATTCTAGACATTAGTTTTAAAATTAAGGAAAAAATAGGTCTCTTCTGGTGGCTTGTAAAAAAGTTACTAAAAGTTGTGAATTAAGCAATATCATAAAACACCTATTGAAGTAATCTAACATAATGATTTCTTCTCTGTGTATTACAGCTCACTCAGAAGCTTCATAAACTGTTTTTCAGACTGTTTGTTTGTTATAGAAACAATCCTACTTCTTTCAAATATGAACAAAACTAAGCTTGCAAATTCTTTTCATATGCGTCATGAGTAGATTATATCAAGTCTTTGCAATTTGAAAGGATTGAGTTCTTTGTACATGGTGAGGTGAATAATATACTCTGAAGCTTGCTTTTGGTAACCTTATCCCCTTGAAGTTGTTTTTGTGGTCACTGCCCTTGTTCTTTTGAATTTCAATTCATGAAGTAAAAAGAGAACATCTAGAAATAAATCTTACGGAGGTTTAAGGAAATGTAGTATGATGTGCTGGCAGAGTTTTCAGGGGTGTGTGGGTTTTTTAATAGTTTGAGGAACGTCTGTTATTTATTATATCCATAATGATCAGTCTGATTTTTTTAGCAGGCAGTCTAACTTTTTTTGAGAATCTCATCGCTATGGACTGAGAGTTGCAATTCACTTCAGCATCTGTGTTACATAATTCACCATGGGGACAGACATTTAAAAGCTATGCAATGACTGTGAAATTTTAAGAGTGTTTCTGCTTGCTTCAGTCATCCTCTTACTAAAATATTTCCTTTTATTTGTGTAATATTTGTATGGAGGATGTTTGCCAGTCCCTACTGTATCTGTATTTCTTCTTAGAAAGAAGGGAATAGTGCAGATAAGGCATTACAGGTGCAGTGAGACTTTTTTGTGCCATGGCACTGCCAGTCACCCAGGATAAGATTCCACCTGCAATACAAAATAATTTGTAATTGGTTTTGTAGTCAAAGGACAGTATTTTCCAACCATTTAAGAACTTTGGTTCTTCTTCTGTAGGTGGTGTTACATGTTCTTGTAATAATGTCTCAAGACAGCTGTATTTTTTCATGTTATTTCTTTCACACATTATAGGCGACTTTGATAGCAGGTGCTAAGATTTGCAGAGCATCTGGATGTTGTTGAAGGCAGGTTATGGTTGTGACTCCGAGGTTGATACGCAATATCTCCATGGCACATTAAAGAGTGAGAATTTTGTTTATTGACCTTGTGCTGGTACCGCTTACCATCATTGGACTCCTGGTTAGTGACAGGGGGATGAGAGGCATTAATGTGCACCTCCTTTAGCTGTTAGCGCTGGTGGAAAACCTGGATGTAGTCTCATTGTTCCATTTCTGAGAAAAATACTCTTTCTTCTTTTGCGTTTCCATGAAAATCCACTATGGATAAACCAGAGTTTATCCATTGGCAGTGGAATGGGACAGTCTACCCATACTGTAATGATTAAGATTTGTTGGTGAGGCTTATAGTTGGAGTCCAAGACAGAGGAACTTGAAAATATGGATATTTCCGTAGGAAATGGAGAGTAGTCAGGAAGTCAGTATACAAAAGAAATTCAGTTGGATGCGTTGAGGATAGTGCTGAAGATCATTTCAGCAGGAGATTAGCTCACTCTGTTTAGTCCCAGAGCTGCTGGTATACGTGAATGCCCCAACATTTCATTCGTAGACATGAGCATTACAATAGTAGCTCAGTTCTTTACAGTGTATTTTTAATAAAATTCAAGATTAATGAAAACTAGAATTATTTTCTGGAAAAATAAGAGAAAAATTTTCTCCTCCTGAAATTGAGAGTCTCTGCATATTTGATGGGTATTTCAATGAAATAAGCATCAAATATTTTATTTTAATGAATTTGCTTCCAAAGGAAAAATTCAAGGCTTTCATCTTGCCTATGTTTTTCCTAATCAAAAATGTCCATTTTAACTGTGATGACTACAGTGCTAATTTTAGTATTAGCATCTTAGTATTCATCACTTTAGATATGACTGAAGTTGCAATGTTCTTCAAGAGCATTAGTACTTATTCATGTAATTTTGTCTAATCTGGACTTGTGGATATGGTAAGGTTGTCCAGAAAATAACCATACTTTTATACACTATTTGTAATGAATCATTCTAGGTGAATACTACCAATTCTTAATTCTAATTTAATTTCATCTATTCCAAGTTATCTGGAAGATGATCTACTTAGAGATCTCTGCAGATTTATGAGATGTTTAGTCAGCTACATTAAAAACTTGAACTCAATAAAAACTGAAAGAATGTAAAACAAATCAATTTTACTTTTAAAATTACTTATTCTTTTGAATGTCATACTTTTAAATTAAATTTAGAAGAAAATTTGCTTCACCCTGCAGATGTTTTGTGAAATTATTTGAGACTAACTGTCAAGTTTTCTTTTTCATTCAGAACAAAGCATAGAAGTTGTACAAAGGATGTACCTAAGCATGGCACTTTTCTTTGTTGACCTTAAATTCTGAGGCTTGTATTTATTTTTTTAATGATTATGAAAAAAACCTAAAAAAAATCCCAAAAACCAAACCCTTTGTGATTAGTTCAGGGTAGTAGGATAAAGTTAAAAGAGACACCCACACAGGAGCAGGGGAAGAGCATGAGAAGAAAGGAGCAACAGAGAAAAGTATTGTGGACTGACTGCAACCTGCATTACACATTACTCTTTCTGGGAGAAAAGAGGAGGGAGCTGGGAGTAAACTTTGCCCAGCAAAAAATGGCAGCTGAGTGTTCTTAAGTTTGTTCTTATTTGTCATTATCCTGCTCTGTCTAATTGGCAACTAGATCAGTTTTCCAAACTAAGTCTGCTTTGCATAGGTGGCAAGTGATCTCCTAATCCTTATCTAGACCTACAGGCCTTTTTCATCTTGTTTTTTTCCTCAGTCCTGCTGAGAAGGTGAGCTGAGAAGTGGCTGGGTGCCCACCTCTCAGGAATTTAAGGTATCCTTACCACCCTGTCCCACACTTCTATGCTCTCCTGCGCAAACTACCCAGTGTATATCCTGCCCATGGCCTGCAGTTCTTCAAGGACTGCTCCAGTGTGGTTTTTTCCCATGGGGTACAATTCATAAAGAACAGGCTGCTCCAAGCATGGATCCCCCAAAGCTCAGTTTTTGTGGTTCTGTGAACACCAAGGTAGCGTTTATTTTGCCGTGTTTCCTTTGGTAGACTGGGGAGTTGTCACTCATACCTTATTTTACTGAAGTGGTATCTTACATAATTAAGTTTTCGCACTTGTGTGAGAATGGCACCTTTCACACCCATGAGTGCAGGATAAACTTCCTTCAGAATCAAGCAGTGGCTGTATATTTGTGCCATTCTGGGTATCTTTGTTTTAAATGTTTTCTTACTTGTCAGTGCAATGGAAAAAGAATGTGGGTTATGATTCCACATGTATCTTGGTAGCTACCCCAGAAATCACTAACCTTAGCAGTGTTAGTTGTCCTTTCAGCTTCTATTAACATGCCCCAAACCCACATTATAAAGGCTTCTGTGAACTGTTTCTTCAGCATTGTTATCAAAGAAATCAATTTTTACAAACATTTGATTAAAACAGATTTCTCTCATACTATCTGCAGAGTTTAACAAATGATAAATATGAATGCAGTTTATATAAGTGTAACTTTCCATTTATTGAGGCTTTAGCTTGCTAATTCTACTTATCTCTATAACAGAAATAAAGTTGGTATTAAATAGATTTTTAGGGACCATTTTTTTGGTGGAAATGGATGTAATCAGAGAGAGTAAAACTTTCAAGCTCTTGTCATTATTTGCCATGCTTTTATCTGTCTTAACTTGAAAAATGGGAGAAACAGTCTACTGTTGTCACACTGCTGAAATGTATGATAAATGATGGTCTGTAAATACTGAAAGTATGAGGAGGGTGATTAAGTCTGACAATTCTCGTGTAAAAAACTTGAGATGATAAGTATCTCCTTTGATTAGTTCGTAATTTAGTGCAAGAGACTATCATCAACCTAAAAATTTTTATGAGTTGTGGCATAAAAAACCCCATTCTGCGAGATAGGTATGCACTTGTTAATCCAAAGGAGAAATTCCTTAAACTTAGTTGCTAATAATTAAAAATGGCAGACTCGACACAAAAATGTGGCTTGATGATTTTCTGGAATTCCTTACAGAAATTAAGAAAGTGCAATGCTCCCTGAAGACATGGACAGTGTGTTATAAATCTGATTCCTCAGTGCATCATGAAAACTGAAAGGTTTTGTGTATATATATCATTTCTGTACACATAAAATACTTCCAGTGTTATAATTTAAAGCAGTACAGGAAAAAAAAAAAAAAAAAATCCAACCTACCAAGGCTCAGAAAAGAAGATGTAGTCTTTATTGCAATTACTGTTATATTCTGAGGTTGCGAGCTCGAGCTATAATTCACCATATATGAATAGACATGAATAGACACAGTACTTGAAAAGATGAGAGAAAAAGGAATGGGTGTTCCAATGATTTAGAGCACTGACTGTATTGTTTAGAGCCTGTCAGTATATCCAGTATAAATACCATTTGGAAGGAACATAGCCATGTTCTAAATCCACTTTAGACAATTTCCCGCTGCATGGCTTCTAAGCTTAAAATGAAAAAAAAATTGCAATTATTTGATTTTTTTTTCTTTGTGTGCATGGGCATAAACTCATCTTACGGTGGGATCATGCAGTCATGTAAAACAGGAAATATGTCAGATGCTGCATACAAATTATCTTCAGCCCTGATTAGGTTACTCAGTGATTCCTGATTTTCTTTTGTTAAAACCAAAGAAGGCTGGTATATTCCAAATTTTCTGTGATGTTAAATGTAGGGATATTTTGTGTTTAGAATTCAAGATTAACCAATACGTACTGATTTATAAAGGATACAGGAATTTAATGTATCTTTGAAAAGCTGTAGTCAGCTTGAAGAGGAAGATGGTGATGAAGTGGAAGTTGAGCTGACAGAATAACTGTCAGCTCAGAGAATGAATAACTTGGTAGTTCTCAAAATGCAGTAGTGATGTAAGGAGAAAAATAAACAGTAACCTAAAGTTGTGATCACAGTGATGCCTACAGTCGGGGAAAAAACAGGTAAGCAACACAAAGAATGTGTCCCTTTGCTTGATATCTTAATTACTTCTGTTCATGCCTTGTGATTGTGAATTGCTGTTTTTCAGAACCATGGTGAAGTGGTCTGAGACTTCATTCAGTCCATACATCTAGTTTTTAGTCTCATGGAGTAGAGAAGAAACTGCTAAATACTCACCTCGATGTGCCTGAAGGGAGCCAGGACTCAGCCTACTTGTCAAGCTAACTTTCAGAGGGGCAGAGTGTTGCCAGGCCTCACAGTTCTATACAGACAGAAAAGACAGCCAAAGTCTTGCCCATATTAAATATAGCTCAAATTTTTTACTGTCAAATACATTTATATCTCATTTACAATTTCTAGAAATTCTGTCATTCTGGCATGCTGAGAGTGCTATGTCCATTTCTTTCTCCCCAGTACAAGAAAGACATGGACATACTGGATAGAGTCTTGCAAAGGACCATAAATAAGATGAAGGGACTTGAGCAGCCATCCTGTGAGGGCAGGCTGAGAGAACTGGGGCTGTTCAGCCTGGAGAACAGAAGGTTCAATGTGCATAAACACATGAAACAAGGGAGCAAAGAGAACAGAGATAGGCTCTTTCCAGTGGTGCCCAGTGACAGGTGGTAGGCAAACACTGAAGCACAGGAGATTCTCTCTGAATATCTGAAAACATTTATTCACTGTGATGGTGACTGACCACACTGGCACAGGTTGCCCAGAGAGGCTGTGGAGTCTTCCTCCTTAAAGACAAGGATTCTAGGTGCCTTCCAGGCCTCTGCCAACCTTATCCATTCTTTAACTCTCACACTAACCTTTTCTGTTGGTTTTTGTTTTGGTTGTTAAGACAGGTGGAGATAGGTGAAGCGAGGTTCACCATTTCCTTGCCATCTTCCTTCCAATTTTTCAAAGTTTGTTATGACGTGTTTGGACAGACCATTATCTCCTAATTCTGGAAAATGTATTGGTCAAGGAAGTCCCAGAGAAGGCCCACAAGGAATGTGAGATATATTGATACCAGCATCATTGATGTTAATGCTTACAGTGAAGAGTCAAAAAATTCATGTTTTGCCTTCATTCTTTCCATGTCTTTCCAATACAAATTACCTCCTCCTACTCAGTTTTATTTCTTGTTTTAATTGGCCATCCCCTTCAGACTTTATCTGATAAAGTCTAATTTATCTAGCCTGTGGCATTTAGCAGATGGTTATGAGCCTGTGGTAGTCAGAGAGTTAAGAGCAATTCCTAATAATGAACATTGGAACAAATTTGCCAAGTTCCAGTCACTCCAGACTGAGGTTTGTAGTCTGCTCCCTTGCAGCACAGCATCAAAAACTTTGTTTCCAAAGACTGTGGTTGTTTTCTGTATTTGTTGTCATCCCTCATCCTTGCAACACCTCCCAGAGCATGAGGTAGAGTCAACAGGACTTTCTATCTTGTTTCCAAAGGATAGAGTTAAAAGAAAACTAGTTTACCTGCACTCGGTTCTTTATATTTCAGATTTTCATGGTTTTTTCTCAGTTACCTTAGAACATTTTTATAGGTGGTTGTTGCCTTTGACATGATCATTTTTTCTGATGAAAATCCCATCTGTGCTTAGCTGCTTAGTTGCACACAGGAAAAGAAACCTTTGCTTTCTTGGATCTGCTTAGTTCTATACAGTAGTACTTCTACTACTTTGAGAAAAGTACCTGTTTCCTCTTGACATGCTGTAGCTAGCCTGATTTACCAACACCTGCCAGTTTGTCATTAGTACAGGTGTTTCAATGAGGTATATGAATCCCTAGTAAATGAAAAATATTCCTAATAAAAAGGATTGTCTGGAGGCAAAACACTGCCAGTAGTGTTTTCCTGACTTCGTCCTTAAGTTTCCTGCAGACAGAGGGAAGGCAAGCTACAGTGAAATATTAACCTACCTGGAAAGCTTTGTGGAAAGTCTGTGAATAGTAAAATAAAAAAGATTGGTATTTTGTTCACTTTTAGGAAAAAGAAATAGAAATGACAGGTCAATAAGGATTAATACTGTAGTTCCTTTCCGATAAAATTAACTAATGTACTTCTAAATGAACATTTAATAGAAGTCAGCAGAATAACAAGCTATACATGATACGTGATACATCTGGTTTCACACAAAAAAAAATTGTGTGTTAAAGTACACCTTACACTTGTTATTTGAGATCAGTGCAGTTATAGTTTCAGAATTATTTTGATTTTTTAAATATATTTTATTACTTTTCTTTCAAAAATAATGTATCTTGAAGTTTATGCTTTTGCTTTTTTATTTAATTTTTTGTATGTAAATGTACACATACATATATTATATACTCTCTTGATTGGTGATAACGGATGTTTGCATATGAGTAGGTCTGGTAAAGGTATTGTATGAATGCTTTCTATTTAGGGAAGTCTTAAGACTTAAGAAGACTTAGGGAAGTCTTAAGAGTTACATCTAGGCAAGTTTCTAAGTCTGATTTATTATAATTTGTTACTTGAGGAGTAACAGTAATATTTTTTTTGCTGGAGCCATAGTACATTTCAGGCAGACTTTACCAAGAGTTAGTGATGTTAAACTTTTTGTTTCAAAACCTGAGGCTGGATGCAGCATCTAAAAAGCCTGTCTACCAGGAGTATTATCAACTGCTTGTGGACCCTGCCCAGTGCAGAATAGAACAGAACCCAAAGGCTACTTATTGCTCTCCATCTACTGTTGAACAATGGGAATTAATTTTTAAAACGGAATTTCAAACTCACAGGTGTGTATAGTGGATTATCTATGAATTGTTCTACCCTCCTCTTAAACTTTTCAGATACATATTGCTATTAGCTTAACTTTATTAGGAGTTAATACAGTTCAGCCAATTCATGTTTCTACGCTCTTTCAAAGTCCTTTTCAATACTACTGAAGTTGCACAGTTTATTTCAGCCTGGAAAATCAAGCATGAGCTGATATATAAAAGGGAAAAAATATCAAGCCATACTGAATTAGAAGGGTAAATTCAGGAGATACATTTGATTTGCGCAATACTAACAGAACACAAAAGGCCTTTTTATAGCCCTCAATTAATTCTGTGTTTGGTATATAAAATAGATTATTTCCAACATATTTTCAATATGTTTATAAATTATACGTTAATTGACTTAGGATCTAACAAACTTAATTTTTTTGTGGTTCTGATTAGTGTCACTGAGAATTCTTGAAATATTTGTGTCCTTATTGAATCGATTAAGGTAAATTTTACTCATGAAGTCTAGGTACCTTTCTATTGCATAAATTGCTTTTCTGCTCTTGGGAGCTTTTTATCAACAGGGCATAACAATATGCTTGTTAGGCTGAAATATGTACAAGATATTACTGAGAAAGGCCTGTCAGATGCCATACAAATATTTATTCGGTCTTTTCAGATACTGAAAATACTTGCCTACTGTGAATAAATTACTTAAAGCAGAAGATCTTACCCTGTATAGTTCTATTTTCTTCCAATCTATGTACTTCTTTTGGCTGATAGTTTTCAGAGGTTTCTTTTTTTACATCTCTGTATGTAGTGGTTTTGATTTCTTTTAAAGTGGTCCTTTAAATTTTGGAGGCTGTATTGTGAGACTGCTTTTCTTCACATATGTGATATATTTCATACATGTATAAAATACATATCCATTTGCTACGCTTGCTTAAAGAAAGTGGTTTTCTAATCCGTATTGCAAACTGTAGTCCCATTTCTACTTTCAGACATAATAATTATTAACCAGCAGAGTTTAACTTGGAAAATTTGTGCCATCCTTTAGCATTTCAGCAAGGCAGAAATAAAAAGTGCATGCTCAAGCTTTCATCCATTAATAATCTTCTGGCCTGGGGGACCGTGTCAGGAATTTTAGATGATAAAATTCCTGGGGCAGCCGGAGAAAGAAGAAAATACATTCTACATTGCTTAGTTGTGCACAGTGGCCTCCATTTGGATTGCTTTGCTGCCTGTTTCTGATCTCAGGTTGATGACAGTAGCAACAGAACTGCCAATAATTATTGTTGCTTGGAGCTGACTGTAATGGATGCTCTTGGTTTTATATAATAGCAAGAGTAGCTCAGAAATTTCAGGTTATATTCAACCCTCAATTCAGCATAAAAACACAAAAATCCATTCTATTTTAAAACTGTATGAACTTCCAAGAAAAATAAGGTTGGTTTGGGTTTGTTTTTAGTTTTACATTTAGCTTCCAGAATTCAAAAGAAGAGAATTGAAATACAAGTAAAAACTAGTTTTTATAGTAATATCTTACTCATGTATCTCCTTACCTGTGATGCTGAACAATTGCATGTTTCAAGGGCTACAGGGAGAAAGAAATAAGTCTTAGTTACTTCGGCTAAGCATCACCTCTCAGCTTACAGTATTTCAAAATTCACTGGTGGCATAGTTTACATAGGTAACCCAGCTGTGTTCAAGTTAAAAAACAACATTGACTTGTGATATGTTTGTAAATGTCTAGAAACAAAAGTTGCACAAAATCCCTCCACTTTTACAAAAAAAAAAATCTTCCTCAGTGAGGTGATGTTTTACAATTTTCTCCATAAAGGTTTCATCATTCAATGGAGTGCTTTAATTTTTTCCTGGAATTTCAAAATATTTTTTGCATTGAAATATTAAATGCAGGGTAATGTCTGTATATATAAAGGTGTATTATTCGTGCATATTATGCAGAGTTTGTTCAGGAACATCAAAATGAATTTTTTTACAGAATCTTCCATAAAGGATATGTGTTTCAACATACAAGTTTTACTGATAAATGTACGGTGTCCAGACTTAGTCTAAAAATATGATCAAACTTAATGATATATTACAAAGTCTATATTATGAACTTAGTCTTAAAAAACTGATACAGTTTTCCCAAGCTACTTGTAACATTACTTTTTAAAAGAGGATTCAAATCCTAGTAACACCCATTCTATAAGAGATTAATTTCAGTGTTTTTCAACATTACTGGTAGCTGTGCATTTCTATCTTGTGAAAAAATCCCTATACTAAAACAAGATACTCTGCAATTTCCCATCAACGGTTATGGGCATTTTGAATAATAGCTCAGCACAAAGAGTTTTGTGGTTTTGTTACCTCATCTTTGGAGGTGGACAGTAAATACCTCCAGAGAAGAGGAAGAGGGAATGAAAAACAAGGAGACAGCTCTATTACTGAATTGTCTAATGTAAAAATCCAAATGTTATGAATTGCTGAGTATTTTTGATATGCAGAGGTGATTTGGAATGTCTGTATAAAAGTATCTAGTTTACTACTTACAATGGAGGGGCGCTAAGTGAGCCAAAATTTAAGTGAAAGTATGAATTGTTATCAAAAAATATTATGGTAATAGTGAAGGACATAAATGTTCATTTAGGACCCACTATTGAGGAGATCAAGGGATTTAAAATAGTTCTAATATTTCCTTTCTATAGTTGTCCCTTTTAATTCATCGAAGTACATGAATTAAACAAATTTTTTTCACTCTAGCTTTCACTCATGTATGCGAGTGTGAAATACTGATCTGCTGTAACATCAGCATGAAAAGTTGATTAAAGTCTGATATTTCTGCTTTTGCATATTATAATGATAGGGGTGACTATTTGCCTAATTGGTCTACTGTAGTTACAATTAGAGAGAAAAGGTCAATCTAATCATGGTCAATTAAACTGCAAAAGAAAACATGTTTTGTAGCCCTGAAGAACAATTATGTTAATTTTATGCTGTTCATCAGTGTATAGCACAAGTGCTAGGATGTATAAATCTTATCTTTTATGGAATTACAACAGACTTGTTCTATTACAGGCACTTGGTGCTGCTGAGTAGAGATAACATTAAGTACTCTCTGTTAATGCATGTTCTTTCATTGTCTCATGTTTCTCAAGATTTGTGTGCCGTAAAACCTAGCTGCTTTAATAAATAGAAATGGATATGCCAGAGTGCAACTTGACCCTTCTGTTTTCACACAGTGAAGAGACAATGAGTGACAGAAAAAGATCTTGAGCTACAAAAGCTGTTATATTGTTGGCATCAACTTTAGCAAATGTAGTAATGTCAAATATTGAAATACTTATGCTGAATTTGGTGGTATAGTACATATACAAAATAATACAGTGGTATCTTAACTGTGACACTCCTTTTTTCTACTTTCTTTTCTTTCCCTCCTCTTTTTCCTTTACTCTTGGTCCTCATCAAGATACACACATAAAACAGAGGTCAGTTATAAGAATAATTTCATATATGTACAGTCCTGAAGCATCTATTAAATGTGTTTAAGTTTCTGTAGGTTGTCCTGAAGATGTGCTTTGCACTAAAAAATTGGTTTTATTCAAAAAATGCTTCAAGGACTGTCAGGGTATGGCAAAATTTTACGTGCAGATTTTGTTCTTATTCAAAGAATCAACAAAACAAGGATATATTTTTGTTAATACTCATATCTGGAAATACCCTAAGAGAAAACTTGAGTCTTTCATTACACCTCTTAAAAAAAGGTTCTCACTTTTTCAGACCACAGTATGTGGTGTTGCTACCACCTCATAGAGCTGTGCATATCAAATGGAACATTGAATCAATATTAATTTAAAAAAAGAAAAGGCAATTTAGAAATTGACTTAACCTCTCAATTACACCTTTAGCATAAAGAGTTATTTTGTTAATATAGGAACAGAGGAAATGAGAACATAGGAAATGTACTGTTGAAAGAATAATTGCTTTTGGGGTGCACTGTCAGTATGCTAGAGGTACTTAAAGAGATATTCATACCTGTGGAGGTATCAAAAATACCTAGAAGGCAAAACAGCAAATACCAAGATACTATATTTAGAAAGAGGGTGTAGATAAGTAACAAGAGACAGAGGCATAGACAGCTGCTTGTGGCCAGTCCCGGAACAGTCTGCTGATTTTTTTTTAAATCCACATGTGTAGATTGGCATAATTCAAAAGAACATTGACTGCAAGTCCTAACAGGCTTGTCCTAGGGTGCCATTTAGGGGTGTCCTCCCTAAATTTGCCCTAACCCATAGCTCTTCATGAATTCCTCAACAACCTGACCTTGGTATATTTGATTAGAGCAGGCTTTGAACTTACTTCACCATTCCATAATTGGTTTTATTTTGAAACAACATTTTTGAAAAGGAATGTGGGGTTTTTTTGGTCACTTTCTAGGTCGGGGGAAATCTTGAAAGCACAAGTCAGTGGTAGCTAGACTATGATTATCTCTGTTTCCAAACTCTGTGTACTTCTAGATATCATCTTTTCTTGGTTGTATTGATGTCTTTGTTCTGATTTAAAGAAAGAAAACAGTGAACTGGTGAGATCTAATAGTCTATTAGTAGGAGCTATGCCTCAGAATTGCAGGTATTGTGAATGTGAAGGAGTGGAGTGAAAGCCTCATCATCCCATCTCATCTCATCTCATCTCATCTCATCTCATCTCATCTCATCTCATCTCATCTCATCTCATCTCATCTCAATCTCCATATTTTTCAAAATAAAGAATAAACTGATAGTATGTGGGGCTACATTCTGTGTCTAGATATTTATGTTTGTATTAATTTACTTTGCAAGTGAAACTACAGTTGTTTATCCCATTCGTCCTATGTCTGTGTTATCATCTGATTACAGAGTCAAACATTCAGGCAGATAAGCAGAAAGCTCTGGAAAAACAGTGGAGGGAGAAGCGCAGGGAGTAGAATGGTGTCTGGGCTTGGAGTCTCTGTGGCCGTTGCACTTCTCTGTTCTGTTGAAAACAAGGGACAAGATGGAAGCTATTGAACTGATGGTCATTTCATAACCTTTGATAGGTCAAAGTATGTAGGATATTTGCTGTTTGGAGGCTTTGACTGATCTTTTAAAATTTTTCCATTATGCAAGTATGTTTCTGAGTTTGGCAAAGGAGGAGAACCTGGATGCCTGCCATGCTTGTCTTGAGCTCTTGATATGCACAGCAGGATACTGGACTTTCAAGGAGGGACTAATGGATTGAGACACTGAAATTCACAGTGTGAAACAGTGTTTGCATGATATCCAGTAGTTCAAGTTTGGCCCAGACATTTTGCTACGTATTCTTTGTTAAATAACATATGCTGTGAAGTTATGAAAGAACAGTTTACATTTTAATTAGTTTCACACTAGATGGCAAGTACATTAGGAAGATTTTATTTTTAGCATAATCCTCTATTGCAAACAGAGTTAGTTTTATACTTAAGAAAATGGAGCATTATGTATTTATTTGCATAATAGATTGGTTTTAAAAAGAAAATTTAGAAATGCTGAGATATTTGGAAAACTGTATGGCACTGTGAATAAAGTATCTGAGTTGAATGCTGTTTTAAGCTTTATTGTTAATGTCTCGGTTTTTTAATTTCTCAATGATCCTAATTATTCCTTTACAAAATAATAATAAGAAACTATATTTTTAAGGACTACTAATTAAAATGTCTCCTATTTACTTCAAAGCACAGATAAAGTGAAGGGTAACTGTCCCTTGTATAAATTGGGAATTGAATTTAAGCTATATTTCAGTACCTCATCATTTGAATATGTCTTAAAATTTAAACATCTACTACCATACATCAGACTTGCAGTATTTGCAATTCTGCAGGATTCTTTTAGTATAATGAAAAAAACTAAAAGGAGTCTAGTATTATAGATTTGAGATTTAGTGTATTCATTTTTTTATATTTGCTGTGCTTCTCAGGAGAAGGAATAAGAATCTGTTAAATACTGGAGAAGGAGGTCAGAATACATTATTTGCTGCTGTTGCACTGGGAACTTTAATACTTAACAGAAGTTGAGATTTGTAGCTGTAGTATTCTGCTTCAAGGGACATAGTGCTTGATTTCTTGGGAAGTTTCTTATTCCTGGGTAGTCTTGTCGCATTCATTTCTTCCTCAAGCAGCAAAAGGAGGGCTAAGATGTTTATTTATTCCTAAGAAGACTAGTCTAGCTCATATTTGTAAATCCAGTATTTATATCCCTCAGAATGAAGTTAACATCATCTTTCTTTCACTTTAGAATCTTACTCTTACTTTTTCCATGAATTTTGGGTTCTTAATTTGAACCTAGGCTGGTGTCATATATTGAAAGAGACTGGGGAGAGATCAGCAGTCATTTGTTATTTGTATGCATATCTTCTAGGTGTATATAAAATTACAACTGTTGAAATCTTTGGGTGATGCAAGAAGGAGAGAGGTAGTAAATAACACTGAAAATAGACTGTTGATGCCAAACAATCTAGACTATTTTAGTGAACTAAGATAATGCTGGGAAAAATGCATTTCAGTATAGCCATATACAAAATTGTATACTGAGTAACATAAAATGCAGAATATACCCTCACAATGGGAAAAGAGTGACAACTTTGAGAATAATGATTCTCAAACAGATTTAGGGATTATGAAGAGTAGAACGAACTCACACTATCTAAGCATGGCAGAACAGCATTTGTTGAGAATGCCTGGGGTAGAGAAGCTTATTCAATCTTTGCGTACACCCTTAAAAATTATAATATCACAGCATCCATAGTAATATTTTTTAAGTAAGGAATATGGTCTTACAGCTAAAAAAAATAATCAAAGACAATTGACTGGCAAAAAAGTGTAGAAGAATTTTAAGATGACAGCTGGCAACATTTTAAAATCTGTAACTAAGAATGAAATAACTTGCATTTGAAAATAGACATATCTGAAATGAAATACATTTTCAATAGCATGTCTTAGAATGAGTTACAAAAAAAAAGTGCATTCTGCTTGCTTTCCCTCCCACCACCCCTCCCAACCCCAGGTTGTAAATGATGTATTTTAACTTTTCCAGAAACCACTGACTTGCTGCAAACATTATCATTAGAATAGGATCATTCAGCCTGGACCTCAGAGGTCTCCTCTGCTCACAGCAGGATCCGCTGTGAGCCCAGACCAGGACACAGATATCAAAGTCTCTGAGGATGAGGGCTGCACAACCTCTCTGTGCCACTGCTTGGCAGTCCTCATGGGCAAAAAGTCTGAAGCACACATCCAATTTGGAACTCCTGTTTCAAATTACACAATTTTTTCCCCATTCTGCCAGCATGTATCACTGTTGGAACCTCACTTTGTCTTGATGACCTTTCAGGTAAAGGAAAGCTGCTTTATGTGCCCCCAAACCACTTTTCTAGACTGAAAATTCCCCTCTGCCTCTCAGCAGGGCCTGTGCTCCAGCCTCAGACCATTGTGGAGGGATAATGTTGACCTTCTCTAGTCCCTAAGTGCACTGCTGACTCACGTGCATTTGCTGCTTCCAAGATAACAAGTCCTTTTCTGCATAACTTTTTCCCACCCAGCTGGTTCACAGGCTGTCCTTCCCCTTCCAGACAAGTGCAGACGAAGATCATAGAATGGTTTGGGTTGGAAGAGACCTTTAAAGGACTTCTAGTCCAACCTCCCTGCCATGAGTGGAGGTCTTCAACCAGATCAGATTGCTCAGAGTTCTGTCCAATCTGATCTCAAATGTTTCAAGGGATGGGGCATCTCCTATCTCTCTGGGAAACCTGTGCCAGTGCTCCACCACCCCCACTGTAAAAAAACTTACTTATCTCTAAATTAACCATCTCTTACTTTAAAGCCCTTTGTTTTATCATAAGAAGTCCTGCTGAAATGTTTGTTGACATCTCTCTTGTAAGTACTGAAAGGCCACAGAAAGGTCTCCCTAGAGCCTTTTCTTCTTGACACCACTTGTCACTGATGCACAGTGGGGCTCTGAGCCATTGACTGTTGTCCTCTGGATACGACTCTCCAGCCAATTGCTCATACACCAAACAGTCCACCCAACAAATTCATTTTTCTCTGATATAGAGAAGGATGTTATGGGGGACAGTGTAAAATATTTAATAAATCAGCTGACCATGACTGATAAATTATGTGACTGTGTTATATGTTTATTAGATTTCAAACTTACTTAGTGCGGTGATTTCGTTCTTGTTGTTGGGAGATTGAAGAGACAAGGTTCCCATGGTTTGCATCATGAAGCCAATTTTATTGAACACACTGCTGATTTATATGCCTTACAAGCCTGACAACAATATCTATGTTTCTTAGTAACAGCGCTTAGCTATGGGCTAGTACAGACTTGTACACGTGGTGTTTCTTCACAAGACTAGACGACCGCCGATAGCAAAAGGAAAGAGTCTGTTCTCTATCACCAGGTGGGATATATCAGCTTTTATTCTTTAGTCCTTGCCTGCTTTGCTGGAGCTCTTCCCAATGGCTCGCCAGTGCCAGAGAGACCTCGCCCCGCCCTATGTTGGGGCTTTTTCCCCAGGGGACAGGGCCCAGAGGCAGGGACAAGACACTACCCAACAAGGGAGAAGTGGGAGTGGAACAGAGTTTGGTTACGTTTTGGTGTGGGGAATGGGCACTGCTGGGCAAGGTCACACCATGTGATACAGAGAAAAGGCATTACAACATGTACAGGCCTGTACTGTCTTGCATGCATACATACATCCTGATATCTTCCTTTTCCAGGGTCTTGCCTCAGCTTGCCAGGGCTTGTAGCTCTCTAGCACATCTACTTCTAATGCTGGATTCAAATGAGTTCAGAAGTACTTTGAATCCTTCTTCCAAGCTGTATTCCCACAATTGTTATGAACTGTGCTGCTGTTTGAAAATCCCGAGAAACAGAAATTATTTTTTTCGTTCTTTATTTTGCAAGCTTTAAAATTGCTTGCCATTTATATCAGAATTTTGATAGCTGCATGACTTTATTACTGCTAACCTGTCTACACTGAGATAAGTTAAATAGCAGCTAGATCAGAAAGTAGTAGTAGCAGTAGTAGTAGTAATGTCTTCTGGGAGGAGAAGAATGTCCACAGACTGACTGTTGATACTGTGCCACAGAGCTCAAGAGTTTAATGCAGACTAGTTCAGACATGTAGAGTAGCTAATTTCATTTTACTGCTATTCCTGAAAAATATTCATGATTTTTCCATAGTCACTCTGTGCATATTCTGAGTATTTGTGTAAGTATTTAATTAATATATTACTGTACAAAACTGTTTCCTTGATTTTTATTAGTAAATCCAGGTCAGTTTCTACACATTTTGGGGCTTTTTAAAATAATTAATTTAGAATTTATTATAGTGCTCTAAAACAACCCCTGTAGCTTCCTGGGACACTCGTATGCCTGCCAAACTCAAGGCAAGAATGCCTGTAAATTGTTTTTTCTGTCCTCATACACCAGCTTCTTTTTTTCCTATAGGTGACTCAATGGCTGTAGTGGGTATTACATAACTAATAGTAGCCTTTCAAGAAAGTATCCTATAATTTATGCTTCAGGCAGTGATTGGCGTCATGAATTCTGGTTCATAGTACTTCTGTGTAATTATTGTTAAAGCCTTAGGGTATTAGTAGGGTATTAAACACGCCATCTTCATTTCTTTACATATTGTGTATCACTTGTGTAATTTCTCAGGAAAAAAAAAAAAAAAAGCTATTTAGATATAATTAACCTAAAGAGCATTTAAGAGATTACAAGTTGAGCTAGGCAAAATAGCATAAGCCCTTCATGTTTTATTGAAGAGCCACCTTGAATAGCATGTACTGTCCATGGCTTTAACAACTTAAATGTGAGATTCTTCATTTTCACTGAGTATAATCATGATTCTAATTCATGTTTTATGCAAGCAATGTCTTACACAATCTTTTCATTTGAGCCTTGTGTTTCACTTACTAAAATTTAAGTTTTTCTTACAGGAAATGAGTAATTCAGGAAGAAAATCAAGTAGCCTAAGTAATTTGAGAAAGCAGATTTGCAGAGGAAATATTCAATGTGAAACTGACAAGGTTTAAGTGCTTCTGGGATTTACAGATATATATCTTTTCCTAAATAAAGACTATATAATGATCATTGGAATACTTTGAAGGCATTAGAAAAATGCTAGAACTGATGAGGAACTAAATTAAGTATACTGCTTCAAGAAATACTTGGAAACACTTATTTTCAGTTTGCAACATTAGCTGTGGCTATTTAGATAAGATGGTTGTAGCACCAGTAATTTTTTCTTTATACAAGAAGACGCTGATAGTAGTAGGCCAGTATCTTTATTTGTGTTTTGGGAAAAGTTGGAACTAAGCATTTAATTTTAATAGACCTCACCTTTCTTTTAAAAAAAAAAAAAAGGGATTATGAAGACTATTGATGCTTATGCTTGCAGATGTAATTTACAGAATTCATTAAAACCTCTAATGTTCTTTATTCTCTGGTCAAGGATATTTGTTGATATTACAGGAGGATATTACAGATAAAGAAATACTTTCGCACTCTTCCTCTAACTGAAACTTAGTGATAAAAAATTTTCCTGAAAAAGCTTCCAGGATCAGTTATGCATCCTTCACCTTTATTACAGAATCAGGGAATGGGTTCAGGCAGAAGGGGACCACTGGATCCAGTCTGTCCTCCATGCCCAAGCAGGATTATCCTAGAGCAGGTTGTGCAGGATTGTTCAGACAGCCTTTGAATGTATCTGGTTAGGGAGATGACACCACTCTGGACAATCTGCAATTCTCAGTCACCCACACAGTAAAGTTCTTATGTTCAGGTGGAACTTCCCTTCTTGTGCATAAATTTCTGCCCTTTGCCTCTTGTTCTATTGCTTGGTACTGTGGAGGAGGGCCTGGTTCATGCTCTGACCCTTCCCTGCAGATACTGACAGACATGGATGAGGTCCCCTCTCAGTTGTCTCTTCTTGATGCTGGACAGGCCCAGCTCCCTCAGCCTTTTCGCATGAGAATGCTCCAGTCCGTTTATTATCTTTGAAGCCTCTGTGTAGTATTTCCCCACGAGACTAGACGACCGCCAATGGCAAAAGTAAGAGTCTGCTCTCTGGCTTCGGGTGGGATTTTACAGCTTTTATTCTCAAGTCCTTCTCTGCTTGGTTGGAGCCCGTCCCGATGGCTCGCCGGTGCCAGAGAGCCCTCACCCTGCCCTGTCGGGGCCTTTTTCCCCAGGGGGCAGGGCGCAGAGGCAGGGACAAGACATCACCCAATCAGGGAGAAGTGGGAGTGGAAGAGTTAGGTTACAGCTGAGTAAGGACAACCCATGATACGGATTACAGATCCGATAAACATAACACAGTTCATGCATTACAACACCTCTGCTGGACCTGCTTCAGGAGCATCTTGTCTGTTGTCCTGAGGAGCCCAGAACTGGACACAGCACTCCAGATGACTATCAGGACTTAGTAGAGGTGCAGGATCCCCTCCGTTGACATGCTGGCTCTTCCTAATGCGCCCCAGGATTGCTTCTTGGCTGCAAGGGCTCATGGACAGCCTGTTGTCCACTCCCAAGTCATCCTCAGCGCTGCATTCCAGCAGGTTAGTGTACTTATCCTGGTGTCTGGGATTATTCTTCCTCAGGTGCAGGATCCTGTATTTGCCTTTGTTGAATTTTAGCTGATTCCTCTCTGCCTATCTCTCCAACCTGTTGAGGTCCTTCTGAAGGGCTGCAGAGCTCTCTGGGGTATCAGCCACTCCTCCCAGCTTTATGCCATCAGCAAATGGGCTGAGGTGTGCATTCTATCCCTTCATCCAAGTTAAACAATACCGGGCCCAGTTCTGAATTCTACGAGACACCAATAACGACGGGCCTCCAGTGAGACCTTGTGCCACTGATCACGATCCTTTGAGAATTGCCATTTAGCCAGTTCTCAGTCCACCTCACTGTCTGCTTATCCAGCCTGCACTTCCTGAGTTTGGTTATGAGAATATCATGGGACACAGTGGCAAAAGCCTTGATGAAGTCCAAGTAGACAATATCCACCACTCCCCACTCATCCAGAGAAGTGCTAAAAGTAACTAATGCTGTCTTTGGAACCCTGGAATAGGAGCTGGTATTGATATGGCAAGTGTAATATCTTCTTTGCCTATATTTTTATAGTACTTATTTTCTGTTTATGTATTGTTTGTTCTGTATTTGGAAATTCATGTGTGTGTGTGTGTGTGTAAATATATATGTGTGTGTATATGTGTGTGTGTGTGTGTGTGTGTGTGTGTATACATATATATATATATATAGTTTAGGAGTTTAGGGCTACATTTACCTGAGCTTGGTTTGGGTTTTCCAATAAATTGTAGTTAGTATTTAAATGTAATTGGAGTTGCATAATAATTTTAGGAAAAATCAAGCCCCAAAACAAAACACTACAGTATACATGTAAGTAGAGAACTATACAACATTTAACTGTTACCTTTCTGTGAATATGTTATATCCTCTGATGCAGATATATGTGTTGTAATACCTAAATGTAGTATCAGATTATTAGAACGAGACTGCTAAAACAAGAAGGAACTAGATATTCAGAAAGTGGCTGTCCCATGGTTGTTACCTGTCATTCCATAGCAATCACTTGGTGCTTTAATCATTGGACTCTGTAATCTGATCATGTACAAACTGGTACAGAAGAGAAAAGCAGTACAGAAGAGAAAAGCAGTACAGAAGAGAAAAAGCTCATTGTTCCAGTACTCATGGAGTATTTAGCAATCTTGTTTTGCTTTGGGTGGCTAATTGCTGGTGATATGGTATTATGCCCCTAGACTCACTTAATATTACAGTGCTAACAGCAGTCACCTGTTCATGCTCTTTGCTTAGTCAAAATGAAAAAAAAAAAGTCTTTTGAGCACAAAAGCTGAGGAGAGGTTTATCCAGAGCCCCAGAAGTGAAGGTGATGAATCAGGTCAGAATAGAAAGAGAACCTGATAGTTCTTTGGCAAACAAGACACGAAGCTGCCTCCTGCTATGCATCTACTAAAAATAGTGGTGTATTGCTAAGAGAAACCTTTGGTCTACCACAAAAAGAAAGTATAGCAAAGTTTGATTGTGTTTAGGGCTTTTAGTGCCAGGAGAATAAATTGGTCCTGTTACTATAAATTCACTTTCCGAACAACCTTTAGCAAGATACTCCTGTACTGCTCATTTTTGTTACTGTCTGGAGATGCTGTGAGACATTTTTACTTTCATTAGGTAACACTATGGATAATCATTGTAGGGAGTGTGAAAAAGTAAGAACAGTGGGGGTCAGTTGCTTAATGAAAAAGTGATGAGCCAAGAGCTTTGTGGTTGCTGGGAGATTGTCATAATAGGGACATATATTCGATTAGGGATTCTAATACTGTTCTGCCTGATAGAAGCTTAAGCTCCCTCATCTGAAGTAACAATCTTGTTTTTTCTGCTTGCTTGTGACTGCAAGTCAAAAAATTGCTTTAAAATAAGTATGTGAATAATCCTGTGCTTTATTTGTTGCTAAAATCTTGCTAGTCTCATTTGGATATAGTGAAGTGATTAATTTGAGCATATGCTGAAATACTTTGTTGAATTGACTCCAACATTGGTGGAGTGGAAGAAGGAGTTATAATCTATTTTTTTCCTGCAGTATTTCATCTTTGAATAAATGGATTTGAATGAAAATGCTGTTGTGAGAAGTACGTAAAAATCAACTTCTGTTTCATTGCTGAACTGATGCAAGAAAGAGAATTGCTGCTGTTAATTTAAGCACCTCACAAAGCTTTATTCCAGGATAGAACTTCTTTAGAGTGACAAGCAAGTGGTTGTAGAATATCTGTACCAACATTTATAGCGATTAAAGTTATATTGCTCGTGATCCCATTAAAACCCAGTTAAGCATATTGAATTTTTATCTGTGAAGACAAAAAAAGTCAGATGCATTTGGTTCTACAAGATCCAGACATGTGTGCTTCTTCAGGGCCTAAATCTTGTGGCCACACTTTTTCCCAGTTCTCATAAGATGTGTATTATGTTATTTCTATTTTCTCAGTTCACTAATTTCCTAATTTATCAACACTATAACATCAGAAATTCTGTTTTGTTAGCAGTGGTTCTGCACTGGGTTATCTCTGTAAATCTCAGTGCCAAATGACATTGGAAAGGAGATTTTCTTCAGAAGTAATTTCAAAACTTTTTCTAAAAAAGTAATGTTGATACAATATTTATGAATTCTGATTTAATTAAAAAATTGAAATATTTTCTTAGAGTTATCTGTTACACAGATTTACTGGGCAAATATTTGTTTTTATTTCATAATACTGGTTGAAAAACGACTCGAGGTAGTGCAGTATGCCAGTTGTCACCCTAAAATGTGTGTAGTTACAATAAAAACATAGCTCAAATGATTACAAACACCTGACTTTTATGGATGCAGTTAAGCCATGATGCTGTTGGTATGTTTTCTTCACCAGCTGCTTTTTGGAGCTGTAATACCTCCAGAGTCTGGGGTTTTTCAGGGCCTTGCAGGGCAGCTGGGCCGCTGCTGCACTGGACTTTGGCCAGTAGCCTCCTGGCTTCCCAGTGGAACATGTGCCTCCTGTGGTGTATTTGCTTGTGTGAGCTGGGCCTTTTATGAAACCTGATGAAATTTAGCAACTTACTTGGAAACACACGTTGGAAGTTTTGCTGTTGCTTCTCAAAATAACAAAGCCAAAAAGTTTCTAAGTTGCTGTGTGGAAAAAAAAAAAGTGTCACAGAAATATGTCACACATAAATAACTTCAGAGAACCCTCCAAATAAGGGAAAAAAAAAAAAAAAAAATCTACCTTGGTCTTAGTGTTCCTTGAATGTACAAAAAGTGTCAATTCTTTGTTTATATTGCATTTTCTCTACAGAGTACTGTAGTCTGTCTACATATGTTTCATTTAGACATCATACAGTCTCATTTTTAACTCTTTAAAACACAGCAAACTGAAACGAAACTACTCATGTATAGCTTTTCTTTGGTTTGGGTTTTGTTTTTTGCAAATTTCAAAAAGCAGTAAATGCAATTAGTGTGCAGTAAATTACCTAATAAATGTAGAGGCAAAAGGAGTTAACAGACTGTAACAAATAGGCATTTTAAGAACTTCTTGCCCAGTATTTTGTGGATCAAGATTATATCTCTTGATGGTCTTTAAACAGACTTGCAAAAAAGATATGGAGCATTTGGAAGTTTAAAACACAACTTGCCTATAATTCTGGAAATGAATATGGATTTAGCTCATTAAATGAGCTCTTTAAACTGTCCTGCTGCTCTAATAAAGTGGCAGGGAAAATTCTCAGAAAAGAGAGGGAAGAAGCATTGATTGCAAAGAAGTTACAATTACAGTGTAACTTCTAACTTTGCCCATGAAGTTGTTATACAGCTTATGAGAAAAGTATAATTGTCAAGAAATATAAAAATAAACAGAAATATTTGTGAATATTAAAATTCTAGATATTCTATTATATTACCATGTGATGGTGATGTTAAATCTGCTGTATAAGGATCTTACAGCCACAACACAATTTGATTCTAGGCTAGATCAATGTTTGTTTTGTAAAAATCTTCATGAGAATGTACCCAATGTCGTAAAAATAAAATAAAAAGTTTTCTTATTACAACTACTTAGAACTTTGTTAAGACTGTTTTTGACTACAAGCTGGAAAATACTTGGAGAAGAGTCTGATGGTAGAGCATTTTGAGATTTTAAATAGGTTTCCAAGACCCTCTAGGACATTTCATAGATACAGATACTTAAAGGATTTGGAGCACATTCTTTCTTCCCTATCATTGCTTCTTAAGCAGTGTTAATTTACCTTTCTTAGTTTGAAATAACACCCCTTTACCTTTCCAAGAAACTTTTAGTAAAATCCCATTAATACTATTTTATTAGTCAAATAGGGAAAGGGGACATGCCAAAGGAGAAGGCTAGAGGCATTCTGAACTTCCATCTATGCTCACAGTGCTGAGTTGCTGCCTTTTTTGGCTCAGATCAACTCGTACAATTAAGGATGAAAGGTTAGTGCTGCAAAAGATTTGCCCACACACACATTTTCATCTGAGAGAAAACTTTTTCAGGGGAAAGGTCTGTGCACAAAAAATGGACACCTGCTAGATGCATAATCAGATATACTTGGCCTGAAACCTGTGCACACGCATTGTGTGTTTGAACATTTCAGTCCCTCATAGCTACCACCAAAACCTGTAAAGACCTAGAGGAACTGCTGGTAGTTACTTCACTTGTACCCATAGAAATCTGAGCTTTTTATTCTGTGTTTTTAAAATGATAAGCAAATACAGGGCAGTGCTGCCAAGTTCATGTGCTCTGGTCTTACCTGCTTTCTGGATCTGCCAACTGCAGACGAGCTGTGCTGGCCTGAGTGATGCCAGAACTGCAGGCAACCTTTGTACAGACAGGCAGCAGCAGGGGGAGCTCAGATTAATGGAATCTGTCCTTCTCTGACTTCTTTTGAAGGAGTAAAGGTGGCAAGCTGGGCCCTAGTGACAGCCTGGCTCGGCAGCCATGTGATAAACTGGAAATTATACATGATTTCAGTGAGTACTGAATGAATCTATTCTGAGGTTTTTCTAGAAAACCAGACAAAGTGACTCTGTCCAGTGCTAGTAGCCTGGTGTTCTAGTTGGAGTGGTGCTAGTAGCACTGCTACGCCTAATTTTGTATCCTATTCCGTGTCTGTATCTCTGCTGCTGTCTTTATGATTTCCATTGAAAAAGTTACAGTTTAGCTTTCTTTGCTTTATGATTAGATAGAGTTTGCTAAAATCTGGTTTCAAAATTTTGTGTTTGAAGACAGAGAATTTTCTGCATCTCGGCTCTTAAGCTGAATTTTCCCCTCTCTTCCCTGACATCAGTACATTACCAACAGAGTGTGATAGGAAAGGAGTAGGTAAGAGACAGAGACCTGTAGGCTGAGCTGTGTAATAAGTTTGTAAATCCCTTGAGTCACAGGCATAAGGAGAAAAAGGACAGGAACAGAGCAGGTTATTTACTGATGTTACCAGGTTAAGCACATTCATCTGCTGCCTCCAGAATTATAAGGGTCTAATAATTGCCTTGCATTAGTCCCTCTCCCAATTATTTTACTCTAATATTAATGCACTTAGTCTAGATTCAGTAGATTTTGTAGTTTAGTCTGTCTTTTCTTCATGCTTTTTATAATTGAAATTCATATGTCTTGGTAAGTTCTTCCTCTACTGCTCACATGCTGCGTCCACAGTGGAGATCAACACTGGTAGAGGTCAAAATAAGACCCAAAATAAGACCCATCAGTGCAACATATAAATGGTTCAAGCACAGCTAGAAGTCTTTTGCAGAGCTATTATATGGTTTATCATTTTAATGTGATGTTTGCCCTGAATGATGTCTTTCCAGGGATATGTACAACACACACTCACAGAGGGGAAAAAAAAAAAAAAAAAAAAAAAAAAAAAAAAAAAAAAAAATTATGCCCTGAGTTTCGTCCCCATATTCACAGCTTTTTTTTGGAAACAAGAGAGAGAGCTTTCTTTGTCATTATATGGTGCATTGCATCAAATATTTTTACACTCACTTGGGAAATTGCATGCTGTCTGTACCTTCCCAAATCTATGATTTTGACTTATTTTGCCCTTGTATTAGGTGCAGGCTATGAACTTTCCTGTCATCCTTTCTGCATTTTTAATTGACCTTAGGCATCTCATGTCATGATGGCTTTTTTAATGCTTGTCCTGCTGCTGCTTATACATACTTTCTCTCTTGATTCACAACACAGTAGTGGTTTCTGCTTGCATTCTTTACATTAGGTGCGTGGAGATGGTCTACAAAGTTCTGTGCTGTTATGTTAACCTCAGAAGTTTTTGCTCTTCGGATATTTCATGGCTAGTTAATGTTTTGAGATGAAGAGGTTTGATGTTGTCTGATGTTCTCTTTATCCTTCTCAATGACACTTTTTTTCAAACCACATTCTGTAATTAAAAAATAGTACAGTTCTCTCCTCTTTGCTTTATCTGTTTTTATTGTCCACTCAATCACCTGTATCAGTGTAGATTTTCTATTTCTTGATTTTTGGAAAGATTCATATGAGTATTTCAGTGTTGCAGATCTTCTGACCATTGATAGCCATCACAGTGGAGCTAACTTGGTCAGTTGCATAGTGAGTATGTGACATGATCATGTTTGTGTTAGGATTGCATTAGTGGGCTTGTGAATTTGACCAAACTCCTCAAGCAAACCTGAGCTGAGACATTTGGAAAAAAGAACTGTGAAATATGGTTAAAAATACTGATTTTTAGTGGCTAGTACAAATGAAATTTGTATTAATCTACACAATACTGACTGGTATTTTAGGATATATTTGTAACTCTGTGTTGGTCCATTTGTTTGTGACTTTGACTAAGTTATATGAAAAAATTATCATCCATGTGCATTGGTGCCGGTTTTTTTTTCACTCTCTTGAGTAATGTTCTTGCCAGAACAGTCATGGCCTAATTTTTGTGTAGTCCTAGTTTACATTGCCGGTACCACAACTAAGACCCATTCTTTGATGTCTTGCTTCTGGAGTGAATGAAGGCTGTGTGTTAGGTGGAAACCCATTTAACATCTTAATTTTCAGGTCTAAATGCCAGTTTCTCACAGTGAAGTAGCATTACCGCTGGTTTTGAAAAAAAATTGCTACTTTTTAGTAATTCTGACTTTTTCAACCGAAGTCTGTCTCTATGCTTGAGTAATCTTGACAAACAAGGAGAATGGTAGAGGCTGAAATTCTGCGGGTTGACTAAATTGTCCTAAAGATTCTATTCTAGTCATCTTTTTGAGTATGTGCTAGATTACAACACAAGACAGAAGCTACTGTCTTCTCTACTAGTAAAAAATGGACTACTGTCTTCATGTGAAAGACAGGTGTTTGTTAGGGAATGCAGAAGCCTCCTTTGGAATGGAGAATATAAATTCTTTTTAAAATGAATTATTATAATTTTGAAATTAAGGGTCTCTTAAGTAAAAAATATATGAGTAGAGGAATAACAGTTCTTTACTGGTATGTGTACCAAGGCAAACAAACAACAATAACTATGACATTAACGACAAACAGAACCAGGACCTTGTCGGCCACAGGTACTTTCCCCTTTGGTGCAGTTCCGGTCACAGCCGGCAGGGGCGCTGGCAGGCACCTGGTGGGCAGGGCAGGTGTGGTGATCCCCGCGGATCGCCCGCGCTGTGGCGCGGGCTCGACCCTCACGCAGTAGTGGCGGCTTTGTGCGAGACTGGGGCGGGGGTGGAAGAGAGGTTTCATTTCATAAATCCCTGGGCCTATCAATCCTGGTGCTTTAGTAAAACTCTTGGAAGCAGCAAACTGGAATGGCAGGGATGAGCAGAAATCCCAGGGCGGTGGACGAACTGCAGGATGTCCCAGCAGGGCAGGGGGTGCGGGGCCCAGCAGCAGAAGAAAAAGCAGCTCCCGGCTGGGTTATAGCAGTGGTAGCAAAATTCCTTTCTCCAAGCATCAACTAGACCATCCTCTTCTCAGCCAGAGTGCGTGAGAACCCCTAACTGTCCTAGCCTCCCGTCTTTTACTTGCCTCTCTTTTTGCGGTATTTCTGTTCCTCCAAGAGAAACTCTTAAAAAAAACTAGAGAAGTGTCTCTAGACATCTTCCTTTTTGAGGCCTGGCCACCTCCCCCTGCCTCAAGCACCTAGCCAAGAGTGAGTTTTAGCAACTCAATAGGAAAAAATTCCACAAAGAAAAAGGAAGGAAAACCTAATCCCTAACAATTACTCAAAAGAAATACTAGTTAAAACTAGGGAGAGTCATTAAAGGAAGGAGTAGCAACTCAAGGAATGCAGTCTTTTTTTTGGCATGGGTAACTAAAAGCATTGCCTGGAATAGGTAATTTTCTTCACCAAAGGAAGTACTCTGATTAAGATTTTTCTTTCTACTCTTTGACAAAGCCATATTTCTTCCAAAATTTATCAGCCTCTGTGATGATATCCCAGTCTGTTTGTATTCAGAAACTGGGTTGCGCCTCAGATTGCATATACTGGTAAAAAAAAGGCTTGCATATCTGTGGTTGACAGGCAGCTTTGTTGGATAGATTTTGCTAGCAGCTCTTAAAATTCTTCCAGCTCCTGGTTCTTCAGCATCAGATGGCAACATCTCTGTGGCATTCCACTGAAAACTGATAAATTTAATATGGATTCTAGGGGATTAGTGCCTAAGTGGATTCTAACGGGTTGAAAATCTGGTTCACAGTTAAAAGTATTTGTCACACAGCAAACATCACATGTGATAGATGTCATGTAAAGGAAAAAAAGTCCTACTTTCGTATTTCATGTTATCAATAACTTCAACATTTCAATATAGCTTTTAGTTTATAATAAAGATGTAATCAATTCAGGAAAACTCTTCAGATTAATTGCTCCCATCTTGTAAGTTATCAGATAGGAACATTATTCTTTAAAATAATATTAATTAAACATGGATGCAGCAGTTATTATTGTGATAGCATTGCTCTGGCATTATTTGATTATGCATTTTGTGTAAATAATCTTGGTATATTTTTTCCATTAAATAATATATAATTGAAAAAAGTTTTTTCTGAATGTATGACTTCATAATCTGAAGCCTGTTGCTGGAATCATCAGCTGAAGTGTCTCCCTGTTGCTTCTTCTAAGAAGTGATGTAAGAGATCACAATATCATTAAATTTTAAAAGTGCATTCGAATAATATGGTGCTATGGAACTTATGACTTTCAGCTGTGCTTTTTAGACTTTTACTGTGTTTGAAATTGTATGAGTAAGGTGTCAACCACCAGAAGATCTTTCTTTCTTTCTTTTTTTTTTTTTTTTTTGCTTCAGAGCAAGTTATGATGAGGTGACAAACTAAAATCAGTGGGCTGTTAACCCTTTCAATTCTCCATTTATTTTCCAGTGCTTCTGGTTTTATAATACAACAAAGTTAGTTTGACTGCAAATGTCCAGCATTTTTGAGCTGTGTATCAGCTGGAAATTTTCTGCTACACGTTACCACAAAAAATGATTGAGAGAAACAGCAGTTTTTGCTAAGGCATATTTATTTCTATTTTTACTGTTTCAATGTACTGCAAAACATTAAGTCCTCCTGGCTTCACTGAAGCCTATATAAATTTAAAGGTCTCTTTGGAAGTTCTCTAATCTGGACATTGCAGAATGATCAACTGGAACTCCGTGCATGCTTTGAATACAGTTTCATCACAGAAGCGTTTTAAACAGATGCCTTATTTGGCAAAACAAACCCGTTATTGCTCTTCACTCCATAATCTGAGTTTGATTGTTATTACTTGATCATCTGTAGTGAAATTGTGCATGCAAAGCAGAAAAGGAACAAGTTTGTTTATAACAGCAGTTTCTAATATATAGTATCTCATTGTGTCTTCATTCTGTGTCTGATACTATGAAAAGCAATAAATGAGAAAGCAAAGATTGTTGGATGAATTTAGAATGGTGGCTGAAGAAAATTGAGACCCATATGCATCTTTGCTTCTTAATTTTCTTCAGCCATATTCAACATAATCCCCTCTCAAGAGAGGGGATTATCCTGCTGTACTCAATGTTAGTGGGGCCTCACCTGGAGCACTGTGAGCAGTTCTGGGCCACACAATATGAGAAGGATATGAAGGCGCTGGGATGCACCCTGAGGAGGGCAGTGGATCTGTGGAAGAGCTGTCCTGTGAGGGGCGGCTGGGGAGTCTGGTTTTGTCCAGTTTAGAGAAAAGGAGGCTGAGGGGTGACCTCACTGCTCTCTGCAGCTTCCTGGGGAGGAGAAGTGGAGAAATGGTGCTGATCTTTTCTCTCTGGGATGCTATCATCCAGAGCATTAGTGAAGATGTGAAACAGGACCCCGTATTGGCCCATGGAGTACACTGCTAGTAGACTTTATGCTAATTACCATCACTCCCTCGACATGGTGTTTCTGCTGCTTTTCAGTCCATTCCACTGTCTTTTCATCCAATCTCTGCTTCACCAGCCTTTCTATGAGGATCTTACAGAAAGCGGTGTTGAAAGCCTTAGAGAAGCCAAGGGTAGACAATATCTGCTACTTTCTCCTCTTCTACCAAGCCAGTCATTTCATCATAGACTGTGATAAAGTTGGTCAAGCATAACTTGCCCCTGATGAATCTATGCTAACTATTCTTGATGATCTTACTGTCCTTCTTATGCCTACTGATGGTTTCCAGAATTAGCTGATGCATTGCCTTCTCATGGATCAAGGTGAGGCTGACTAGCCTGCAGTTCCCTGGATTACCTTTCCTGTCCTTCTATAAGATAGTGACATTTGCTTTTCCTTAGTTCTTAGGCACTTCTCACAGTTGCTATGATTGTTCAGAAGTTACTGAGAGTGGCTTTGCAGTGCCATTTGCTGGCTCCCTGACCACTCAAGTGCATCCTGTCAACACCTCTATATTTATTTATGTTTGATTTGCTTTAATACTCTTAAGTACCTTCCTTCACAGTTACATGTTCTTTGCTTCAGACTTTTCCCCTGGTCTCTCAGAGCTGGGATCCATCAAGGCCTGCTCATGAAAACAGAGGAGAAGGCAGCATTCAGTACCTAAGCCTCTTTCATGCTGTGTGTCCCCTGCTTCATTCAGCAGAAGCCACAGATTTTCTACCCTTTCTTTTGTTCTCTGTGTACTTAGAGAAATGCTTTCCATTGTCTTTGACATCCTCAACTGGACTCAGCTCCATTTTGGCTTTGACTTTCCTAACCTCATCCCTAGATGATTGAACAATGCTTCTGTATTCTTCCCACATTACCTTTTCGTGTCTCCACTTTCTATATGTTTTCTTTTTGTGTCTGAGTTTTGCCAGGAGCTCCTATTCCTATTTCTCTTGTAGAAAAGATCTTCTTAGAATTGCTGGTTTTCCTCTGCTCCATAAAAAACATTAAACACTTATCAGGGGTTTTAAGCAAGCATACTTTATTCCATTTCTTTGCAAGAGGAAAGAATATTCCACTTTCAGGAAGAATACTGAGAGCCAGTATCTCTATCTGCTGCATGAAGTGTTGAATTTCCAGAGATACATTTACTGAAATTTTATATAAATGTATGTGTATATGAAACATCTTTGTTTAGCATGGCACTCTTTATTTTATGTTCTCAGGTATGTCTATTTGTTTTTATAGATCATAGGAAGTTGTGTAGGAGCTTGTTTGAAGGATTTAATAGTATCAGAAAACTATATTTCTTCTTTGAAGACTTTTCTATTTTTCTCACGGCTGAACAAAATCTTCAGTCTCCCAGGTCAACAACTTTCAGGAGTATGTAACCTTTTTACAGAAAGTGAGCAAGAAGGGCAATACTGTCCTGTTTTTGAGAGCTTGACTCTTATTTATGTAGTGAGAAGTCCTTTAAAGTTTTTTTTAACCCCTTCACAGGGCTTCATTTTTTCTAGAGACATATGTGGGAATTTAGCTTGGATGGTTTTTATTCTTTTGTGTTTCTCTATTCCATCCAAACAGTTCAATGACTAAGAGGGCTTGGGCTTTTTTGTTTTATTGTTTGGGTTTTTTCTCCCCCAAGATACCAACCAGTATAATAGACCTCTGTAGCTGGAACACTTTTTTGAATGAGCTACATCTGTGAGAAAGAAGTATTTATGATTTTTAAAACTTACTATCTTTCTAAAGCTGTATTGGCTAGATTTTCTGTTGTCAGCAAGTGGAATACTGTTTTTGTCTTTTAAATACTGTTCAGGGAGTTATGTAGAGCACAATTGATACATGCAGAAAGATTTAGAATTTTATATTCTTTAGTGTGAGTGTGCCACACTTACGTGGAATAGATGAGACTAGGATTCCTTTGAGAATGATAGAAATTAGTGCCTGAATGTTCACACCTCCTGAACATTGTTTGCAGTATATTTTCATACCAAGCCTGTTTTTAGCCAAGATGTTGTTACAGAATATTTTTTTAGGACAGAAAATACACTTTCAGTTGTTTTGTTAGTACAGTTTTAACACAATCTAGATTTATGCATCCGATTTTACTTAGAGAATTATGTCTTGGTTTGAAAGACAGGTATCTGCTAGGGAGGGGCGGGCCTCTAGGAATGGGGAATTTCAATCCCTTCCCTCCAAGTTATTATAATTTGGAAGATTAAAGAGGCTTTTCAGAGCTATGGGGAAAGGAATAACAGTTCTTTACTAGTAAGTATAACAAGGCAAACAAACAACAACTACAGCATTAATAATAAACAGAACCAAGAACCTCGAGAGGCTTTGTTTCACAAAGCCCGGGGCAGTCTGATCCCTTGGGCACTCCCCCAAGAGCCCCAAGCTGGAACGGTGGAAACTCCTGGGCTGGTGGCTGGGACAGCAGGATGTCTCGGCAGGCAAGGGGGGTGTCCCGGCAAAGTGAGCAGTGCTGAAGAAGCCGCAATGGCTGGACAAGGCTGCCCCAGCTCCTGCAGGGCAGGCAAAGGGGGCTCCGAATTCCTGGGCACACGAGCAGATTATGGTAGATCTCCCAGGACTGGACTTTCTGTTGACAGTGGACTTCTCCCACAGCAAAGAGCAGTCTGGCCGTCCTCTCCAACGCCCAGTGCAAGCAGGCCCCTCCAGCTCCCCCAGCCCGGTCCTTTTCCTGCCCCAAACCTCAAATGATCTTCCCCCTCCTTTGTGTTAGTCAAGTACTATCTAAGTACCAGCCCTTTGTTTCTTCGCAACTTATGGGGAAAAATTCTTTAAGACAAAAGAACAAACCTAACCCCCATCATATTATAAGGGTATTTTGGGACAAGAGACCACATACAATAATTCCTTGGCCACTGCGTGCATTGATGTTTACCACATGAAGATCTTACTGTTCTGCTAACACCATAAATTCCTACATTGCATCACAATTGTTTCCAGTAAATGACCTGCTTAAGGGAAATAATATATAGCAAAAATATATAGATTTTTCTGCACAAATAAGTTTGGCGTCTTTTAGGTACGTCAGAGTGATACTCTGTCTTCAAGTGTTCCCTTCAATGGCAAAGAAATCATAAGGAATTCTAAGGTAAGTTTAGCTGAGCCCTGTGCTGTGAAGTGTGGAGAATGGAGTCTATAGTATTGGATTTTTTTGTGTTTTTCCTTTATTTACATGTTGTCACATGTATGTCCCATTGCAAAGCAAATCACCCTGGCAGTATTAAAGTATCCAGAACAGAATGTCAATCCACTAAAAGTGCATTTATGAAGTCTAGGACAACTGAAAGACAATAATGTGAGGTAGAAAGGACTTAGTGGGTACCCGCAGAACCCAAACTATTGAATACAAACCTCATACTATCACACGAATAGGAAGACTTGTATCTGTACACTTACCTTAATCCTATAAGTACTTTTCTCACATTGGGCTGAAATTATATAGATAAGGAACTTTGATATTAATGAAGAAGAAACAAAATAATAAACTTTCACATACGAAACAATATTGCGGTGCCTTAAGCATGGTCTGCATGCTTGCCCGGGCTAGCTCAGGTGTCGTGGTGTGAAAAGGTACGGACAGCTGCCCGTGCCAACTAATCCAATCCTTTGGGGTCTTGGCTCCCACGTGACCTTGGAGGTAGGCGCAGGTGGTGCAAAGTAACAAAGGCGGAGATAGAAAGTTGGACTCTGCTGAGCGGGTCACAAGAGTTTATTGGAGCTCCAGTGCGGGACTTCCTCACCTCCAGGTAACTGCCCAGGCAGAGCCCCCCAGGCTGCTTGCCAGCACCTTTTATTTGGGGGTGGAACAAGGGGAAGAGGCAGGGGGTGAGCAAATCAGGGATCACCATGGAGGGGTCACACTGGTAAATGATATTTTCATAAACCAGACATAAATGATAAGGAGGGACCCCCTCTGGATCTGACCTATCCCTCAACGCCCTTGGAAGAACTTTCTAGCTCCAGGGGAAGGCCCCAAGATGACAGGCAGACCCCAGAGGAGGGGGGAGTGGGGGACTGACATAGAACAGTTGGAGGGGAGAAAAACATGGAAATACCATTAGAGGGAACAAACAGGGGTATATAGAATGAACCATAAATTAACAGCACGTACAATAAAACCAAAACAAATCCCACACCACTACAAAACAAGAAACAGAGGCTCTTTATTAATAGGAGGAGAGAATAAGTAAACATCTTCTGTCAAGTCAGACCGCACTGTACCATATCACTAATTGATTCATCAGAGCTTTTGCCTCTCCTTCTTTGAAAGTCCCCACATTTTAGAGTAGCAAATAATATTTTACTTGAGACTACTTTTAAGTTAAGAGTTCTAGGTATCATATGTATTTGCTTTAAAATTATAGTTTGGGCAAAGCACCCTCTATCAGCTAAGAGGTTAAGTAGTTCAGACTAATAGAATGAATAGAACCAGGTGAAAGAAAGTATGGAATGACATAATGCACCAAATTAATATTTTATGTATTTAATACTTTATAGAGAATGCTTTGCAGAGGTAAAGCGTAATGGACTAATAGGTGTGGGTTTGCTTCACAATGACAGATATAGTATTCTAGAAGTTAGGTGGAGTTAAAGCACTGAATTTTGTAGTACTGAACTAGTACTGAAAAGTAAGTGCACCCAAAATATATTTTGTTCTCTTCTATATTTTCTACTAAGTTTAATGGTGAAGATGATTATGGATTTTTAATTTACAGAAGTTATAGTTGCCTCCATTTTCTGTGCTAGACATGAGTTCTTAAGTTTGTTTTTTAACCCCATACTGGAAATGAGATGTAAAAAGCAATAACTTCATTTGCATATTTATGGTCAGTTTTCAAAGTTCTAGTAGTGAGTTTCTCTTGTCTCCTCTAATGCACTGCCATGTCATATTTAAGAGGTTTAAACTCAGTTCAGTAAAATATTTCCTCATCAACAGAACAAGCAAGCCTCAATGTAAATGCAGTAACTTAAAGTAAAGTACTTAATTCAGTACTTTATTGAAAAAGGATGAACTTAGGCATTCTGCTTGCCTGATTTCACTGCCTAACAAACCACAGATCAATGTAGGGCCATATTTTTGTAAATTTACAATTCTTGGTGCTCCTACTTTTACTTTAAGCATTTGACCCATGCTTTTTCAATTAATGTCTATATTTCGTGATTGCTTTTTTGCAATTTTAGCCATTTCCTAGCTAGTATCTTCTGATCTGTTTTTAAGCTCCTTGTACTCTTCCCACAAGCTTTTTTTTCCTCGTGAATGGCTGTGCCTATATGAGCAGTGTTCAGCAACTTATCAGTGCTTTCAGACTTAGTGAACTCAATCAAAATCACAGCAGATCCAGACCTTCTAGTTTGTAGTTCTACTACAGTTGTGTACTGGCCATTCCTTAGTATTGCTTTTCAAAATTTCTTATCTTTTACAGAAACAGTGTATATATATATATATATATATATAAATAACTTTAAAATACTTCTGTCATACTTAAACATATGTTTAAAATGGTTGAATTTTGATTCTACCAGTTTTATTTCATTTTATAGCCATAAAATTATTTTCTTGCCTAATTTTCATCAGTCAAACATTTAGTGATATGTATCATTCAAGAACAGTGAAATTATGAGTAATGATGATTAATGTTTAATTTTCATAATTTTTCATACTTGTTTTCTGATAATTTAAAAATCAAATAAATCATATGGAATTTAATGCAATGAAATAACTCACTTGTTTTTCACTAGCAAGTGAAAAGTACCTTTAAAGTAAGCAGATTTTAAAAGTTGAAATGCCACAAAATATTTAAAGGGCAGAATAAATTGATAGGCAATTGTACAGTTTCTGAGAGGTGGGATGGGCAAAAATTAGTAAATTTGTAATTACATCATAAAGTGCTGACTCTTCTGTTTGATTTATCATTTAGTATTTGCTACAGTGGTAATGATCAGAAAGTCACTTAACTAGCCTTCACATTTGGCATTAGTTTATGGAAATTGTTTTATTTACTATTGAATGCAGATTCTTCATGAAAAAGCAAAATCCAGCTTTGATTGAAACATTAGCTAATAGGCATGAGTGATTAAATTAAGATACTGTATAATAACGTCTTAAATATTTGTATAACACTGGCTCAAATTTAGGATCATTTGTTTTGTATCACTACAATAAAGTATGGGAGGAGTTAGGGTATTTTTTTTCTTCACATAATAAGAATACATAGCTCAGTATATCTTTGCCAAGGCTGTTAATTGGGGAATATATGATGTATTTTAAAAAATATATATGAAACTTATATCTGTGCAGTATTGAAGTACTTGCAGATACATTTTTTTTCCTTTTGATGAACAGTTCTTGTCTTTAAAAAGAATGTTAAAATAGAGGTTCAGAACAATGTCTGTTTTAAGAGTAAGTCCAACATGCTAGCATAGATTTAAGCAAACTTTTGAATACTTTCTAGTCAAATCTATGAACAAGTAAAGACTTCAGAATTTTTAATGCTCAAATATATGCATTTTAGATACAATTCAGGTGATACAATATCCTAAGAAAGAAATTGAATAATAAGGTCATTCTGTTCTAACTTAGGGCTAAAATTTGTTGTGGAAGGTATTATAATACTACTACATTAGCTCAAATTTTCATGGTTTTTTTTTTCATTGATGTGTGTTAATTGCTTAAGACAAGTAATTGAAATTATTTTTCAAATCCTATGGGATTAAATTAGTAATGAAGGACCACCTAATGACTTCTATTTTTCAATTTAACCAGTTGAAAACTCAGTTAATCTTTTATTAGTTTTAGTCCCTTATGCTTCTTGGGCTTTTTTTTAATCTGAAAACCACTGTTTGCACATATTTGTGTATAGGTATAAATTCTCTAGTTCTTTCTAGTGCAAAACAAGTAATTCTGTAAGAAATATTACTGTATTTCAAGCAGTGTTTCCTGTTTAAATGGTTCTGTTGAAAATGGAAAAATTTCGGATTAGTAATTGTTTGAGGTTGCTTTTGTTGTCAAAGCTGGAGACATAATGCTAATATGTAAATTTTCACCTGACGGTGTATGCACTATGAGAAGAAGCTCTGTTCTAATAAACAACTGGATTAGAATAATTTTAGAATTATTCAACCGTTAGCCAAAGTTTCAAATTTTTATTTTCATTCTTAAAGGAAAAATCATATCAATCTTTGACATAGGCACTTTCTGTGTTTTCTCTGAATTCTGGCCCTATAATTGGCAGCACCTTTTGAAGAATTGAACCATTATCATTTGTGTAACTAAACCTGTTGCTTGAGTCTTGATTCTGCCTTTCTTCACTTAATCATAAAAGTAGTGCTTCATTTTAAAATGCAAGAAAACTGTGTCTGTTTTTTTGTTGTTGTTGTTCTATTCAGTATCAGCTTCTTTGTGCCTCTTCTGCCTGTGTTACTTGTGCATATAATTTTGGGATTGAGGGCAGAAGTCAGTAGACTGTGATAATGCTGCTGAGCCATCAATAAGCTGCCTTGTAACCACAAGCCCTTAGCTTCTGTGTGCCTAACAGAGCATTGAGTGCAGATTAGGGACTGTGGTGCGAGAAGGAATGCAAAAAAGCTTAAAATACTTTGAACTTCATTTTCAGATTCAGAGGTTAATCTTAGGGAAGAAGGCGATAGGATATAAATCAAACAATAAGGTACAACTCATGTCAGTTGTATAAACATTTATTTTCCCAACAAATTAATTAAATGCCACTTGTTCCTCACAGGACATGAAGAGAAATCCATGAAACTTAACAGTAGTCACACATATTCAAATACTAAATAAGGTGCGCCATGTTCTGTACTCTTTTCCATTTTTTGATAGATGTATGACATTCAGTTATACCAGTTTGATGGTTCATATAGGCTGTGTGTACTCACTAGAAGTTCTAAGTAAAGAAAACTAACAAGTTACTTCCTTGTAAGTAATGCATTTGGAGATCTTTTTTTGACATCTTTAAATGTGATACAGAACAATAATCTCACAGCCCTTTTCTCAGCTAGTATCCTAAAAGCCTACAAAATTAAACAAAGTCATAATGAAAAGTAAGTGAATAGCAACTTCCAGTGTATTTTTTTTTTTTTTACTGTGAGTTCTGATTTATTTTTCTATAATTAGATCAAATAAAAAAATGGTTAAATATAAAAATGGAAGCATTATTAATTCACTGAAAGATTAATAATTAAAAATGTAAAAGCCCATAATACCATATATGAATTTCTGCCTTTATTTATTCACATATGTGCTTATCCTTATCCTCTAATGAATGAATTTTGTTTAGGAAATTAATATTTTAAAGTTCTGTGCAACTTAATGCTTGTTTTAAATAGTGGATTAATTAAGCATACATTTTTTTCTTTCATAATGCATTTGCATATAGCCTAAATTTAAACATAAATTAACATGTAAGTGATGTAAGTTTAATGAAACTTTATTTTCTGAAAGCTGAGCTAGACAGCCTGCTTTTTCAGTCATAACACTGAATAATTGTGGAATTCTTTCATCTTTGTCTTACTGTCACGCTTTTTTTCAAGGGAGTAGAAAAAATTAAGAATTCAGTTGAGATGTTGTCATCAGCAGATCCTATACATAAAATATTATAAAATTGTACATAAATTTCTGATCTGGAGTTTCAAGCATTGAATCCTCTTTCCCATTTCTGATTTAGAGAATGTCCAGAATCCAATCTGTAGGACAGAATACCTATAGTTAACATTTCAGAGGTCTTTCCAGAAATGTAATGCTGAAGATCTGTGACTTTGAATGGAGATTAATTATGGAGGTTTCAGGTTAGACAGATTTAGATATCCCAAACTTATGGAAACCACTCAGCTTCCTCAAATTTGCCTTAGTTCTCTTCCCATTTTTTAGGTCTTACATTTGAGCACAGTCAAATCTGAACGTTCTATTCACCTGATGAACGGATTTTACTAAGGAAAACTTCAAATCTCACCTGGATTATATTTGTTTGATGATGTAAAAGTAATTTTTAAGTTTAGACTAAAATAAAGATTTTGGTGGGAAACTGAATGTTTGGACATTCCAGATAATTGGTAGGATATGCTCCCATTTTTAACAGAGCTGTAAGCAGATTCAATTAATTTCTAGTTTACCAGTGGCACTTCTTAGTTTCTAGTTTCTCTCTGATAAATGTAATTTCAAAACTTACGGGTTAGTCACTTTGCTGTTCAGGGCACTATGTGGAATATTTCTTATCCCATTTCTCCAGGAAGTAACCCAGAAATAATCTGGTGTGCACTTTGAGGCTGAGCTGAGAAGTCATCAGTGTGGATGTTAACCTATATCCCTTTCAAATGCCAGGAATATGTTTCTGAAAGGAAAAAATAAGGAAACTGTCAGTCTTCTTCAGATCATACAAAACTTTGTATGTTTAGAAAGTTTATGTGCTTTCTGTTTCCTTTCAGTTTATCTAGATACTATATGGGTTTTCATTTTCCACAGCCCTTTCTGTAAGGTAGGGCATGTTAAAAGTTAATTTATTTTCAAATTCAGTAATTATTTCCCCATTTGCTGCTAGATGCATCTGCAGTTCAAGAGAAAATTGACTTTGTGTAGTTCAAAAGTCACTTTTTAAATCAGAAGAATTAAATAGTCACAATATTACATTTAAACTATATTGTCTACATTTGCTACCAGAATCTAATATCAAAATTTATGGAGTTGGTATTATAGAGGTTTGAATTCTGTAGTAAAAACAAAATTTGTAATTTTAAAAAAGTAACTGGCAATACATTTATATGCTGTATAGCTCTGAATTTGCAGTCACACTTCTAACCTACCTCAGAATAAATTTGAAGAACTAGCCTTCTAAGAAAATTCTGCTGTATGAGTGCAGAAGCAGATGAAAGAGAAGTGATTATCTAAGGTTGTGAGAACTGGTCTGACTTTAATTTCTAGAATTCTTCCTGAATATTTCCTGCACTGCTTCTGTTATCCCCTGAACTTAATAACTTAACAGTGTAAGAGATAATTGTGAAAAACAGACAGGTAATGAATATAGTCCTTTTACTGTGCATTTCAAATACTGTGTTCAGTGGTTCTGCAGTCATAGAATTCTTTGTGGAAAGTGTCCATCTTTCTGCAGACCCGCCTAGATCATAGAAAAGATACTGAGTTTACCTAAAGAAACATAAATCATTACTATGCATAACTGAAAAATACTTGAAGTGTGAAACAGTACAAATGTGTCTGTATGACTTTTATGCCCCAGCCACTTACTCAGTAATGCTCTGGAGAGTACAAATAATGTACATTTTGTAAAGGTGTATTTATTTCATGAAGAAGTATTAGTGTTTCTTGTAAGATGAGTTCCTAAACATTTGAATTCCTCGCCTCCATTAAGTTAGCCCAGAGTTCAACAGTTGCACTGTATTAAAAAAAAAAAAAAAAAAAAAAAAAAAAAAAAAAAAGTAGTTTCAGTGGTGGCAATCCACGTGTGCCATGGAAAAACGTGTGCCTGACATCTTTAACTAGGAACCAGGAAAAATCCTTTATGTGAAATTTTTCTTTCCATAAAATAACTTTAGAAGTGTTACTGATACCACTGCATTTTACTCATATTTTTCCTAACCATCTACCAAGTTTTCAATTTCTCAGGTTTTGTAGAAGATTCAGACTGTCACCAATGAGTTATCTAATTCATTTTTTTTCTTAAATATTTCTAGAGGTACTTTTAAATTGTTTATGCAGGGTATCTGCTAGGGAATAATTACAGATTTGTGGTATAATACTGTAAATTGCTTGCAAAACCATGAAGTATTTCTTTTATTTTACTCACAATTTCTGGTAAATGGGCTGGCTGTGTGATTGTTTAAAAATAATGCTAACGTACTGAGTCTTTTGTTCATTCCACTTTATCTAATAATCTGTTCTTTGTTACTGAGCAAAATGGAAATGCTAATTTTAGGAGTATTGTGTGTTGCCCAGTGATTCTGATTTCATGTTTATTTAAATTACAGCAAGCAATTCAGCTGGGTTAGCTCATAGAGCATTTCAATTATATCTAAAATAAAACTAAATATAAGAGGGTGGATTGCTTTTTCCATGTTACCTGCTCTTCTTTAGTGTTACTTCTCTATGCCCTGTGATGTTCAAAATTGAGACATCCTCAAAATTTAGGATCTGAGAGCTTGTTGAATGTTATTACAGTATGTTTGTCCTTTTGGGTTACAGGTCTCTCTGTACGGTCTCATACTAATCAAAATTCAGCAAGGGTACAACACTTGTAAAAAGCTGTAAAAATAATCCTGCAAGAAGTTAAAAGTCTTTAGATTTTAGCTTTAGTTATTAAGGGAGGGTAGCATGTACTGGTATTTATTTGAGAGTATATAGCAGTGCAAATTGTGTCTGTGGCTTTTAGCCAAGTTGTAAGATGCCTTTTGTGTTCAAACTCAAAGGAAATACTTTTTGCCACCTAATATTAATGTGTTCTATTTGTGTCATTTTATTGTGTCAAAAGAACAACTGGCATGCTTTTTTAGTTTTTTATAGAACAGAGCGGCAGTTCTGAGAAGCAACACAAGCCTGTTGCACTTGAATCATTTAAATCATATTTCTTTAAAGTATAAGTCAAAAATAACTGTGAAGTGACAAGCAGGAAAATTCAGCTGTTCATGATTTTAGTTGTAGTTAAAGGTGGTTGTTAGCTGTCTATACTTAGTTTTTCTTTTGATGTGCATTTTAAAATATTATTAGAATCATAGGATAATTTAGCTTGGAAAAGACCTTCAAGATCATTGACTCCAACTATAAAGTCCTTCACTAAATCATGTCCACAAATGCCACATATATATATATATATTTTGAATACCTCTGTGAATGGTGACTCCACCACTTCCCTGTGCAGCCTGTCCCAATGCCTGACCAACATTTCCCATGAAGAAACTTTTCCTAATACCCAGTCTGAACCTCACTTAATGCAACTTGGGGCCATTTCCTCTTCTCCTGTCACTTGTCACTCATCCTGTCTGGGAGCAGAGTCCGACCCCTACCTGCCTGCACTCTCCTGTCATAGAGCTGTAGAGATGATAAGGTCCCCCCCTGAGGCACCTTTTCTCCATGCTGAACACGCCCAACTCCCTCAGCTGCTCCTCCTCAGACTTTTGCTCCAGACCTTTCCCCAACTCTGTTCCCTTCTTTGGGCACGCTCCAGCTCCTCAATGTCCTTCCTGAATTGAGGGGCCCAGAACTGGACACAGGATGCAGGATGTGGCCTTACCACTACCTGGACAGGTGCATGGTCACTGCCCTCCTCCTGCTGGCCACAGGATATCCTTGGCCTTCTTGGCTGCCTTGGCACAGCTGGCTCATGTTCAGTTGCTGTTGACAATCACCCCCAGGTCCTTTTGCTCCAGGCAGCTTTCCAGCCAGTCGGCCCAAGCTTGTAGTGCTGTGTGGGTTTGTAACCATGTGTTACCATTCTTATTCCTGTGAAATGCTGCAAGGGAAGGAAAAAAAAAAATCAGATTTTAAAAGACTCAGTTTGTCAATACACTTCAAGAATTGGAACGTAGCTTTTAATATAATTTAAATTTTCAGGCTTTCTTTTTAACATTGTTTTGTTCAAATGTCAGTGCAATTTATTTTAGATTATTAAATATGCTCTTAACTTCTGCTTTATTGTATTTTCTGCAAAAAAATTAAATCATCCATCTTCGTGCATAGAGGAAACATAGTTAAGGACTCCTAAAAGCATCTTTGATTTCAAGATAGAGCAAGGGATTTCTATCTTGTTTTTGTGATAAAGATAGCGTATCAGCCTATGAGCCTCAGTATAGGATACAGAAGAGCTATCTCTTCCTTTCCAGAATAATTTGAAGTTTTGAAAAAAAGCTAGAGTAGGGAGGGCAATATTTCATCACTGTATTCCTGCAGAGAAATTGTAGAATCTGTATGCTGTATAGATAAATATTCTTTATAATTATTTTTACTGTCTGTCTGTTTTGTGTATTTTGATCATATATCAGTACAGATGAATGACAGAAGGCTTACAAAGTGAGTAGAAGAAATACCATCACATGCCATGTTTTAAGGAGTAGTAGTAATGAGTGACCAGAAGTCAAGAAGGTTTTAATACCAGTACTTATTAAATTGATTGAATATATATAAAGGGACATATAATCCATAGTATATGCTTGCTATAATGATACTTAAAAATATAATCTTATTTCTCTGTTAATAACTGTCATAGCAAGTGGTGAGATTGCAAGCCTAGTCACGCTTACTAATTATGCTAGGGTGTTTTGTTGGGGTTTTTTGTGGTTTTTTTTTTTTAATTAGAGTAGCTCTTTTGAGACTAAATTTTTACCATTAGGCTTTTTGAAACCTATGAGATGAAAAAGAAGAGTTCTTTCAGAATATTATTTACATGATTTTAATTAATGATTATAATCTCCGTGGTCACTTTTGAAAAAGAGCACTTAATCTCTTAACCAGTTTTCATGATTTGCATTTTGCAAAAACATGTAAGCCCTGCAGGCTTATTATCTCTGATTTTTTCCAAACCAAACTTATTTTTAGAGAGCTGTATTTTGTTTCTGCTCCAAGTCCCATTTCCTATCATAACACCTGTTTCTCATGCAGGGTGAAGTGACTGGTAGAAAAGTAAAGTTTGCTTCCTTTTGCCAAGACAGAACATAGCCCTTGGCAAGGTTACCTTTGAAAACAGTTTTTCACGCAGACATCCTATATAAGCACTATTGCTGTTGCCAAGATCCTCTGACTGGTGAAGGGTTGGAGCAGTAGTGTATTCTTTCTCATTGCTGGCGGCATGTATATGTAGAATTTCTTCTGAGAAAAGGCACTTTAGTGTTTCAAACAGAAGCTAGAAGTTTAACCTTCTAGGAGGAAGGTCAGTGTTAGTTTTTATTGATAGCACAGAAGAAAGCAACTGTATGAGAATGTGAAAGATAAACTCTGTGGCAAGCTGAAACTCTTAAAAATAGAGTTTTCAAATATTTTTTAACAAAAATTAGTTCTAAAACATTCATGTTTGTGAAGTTATTTCTTTGACTCTCAAAGTGAAATTATGCTTAATATTCCATATTGATGATCTGGGGAACCAGTTCCTAACTAGGAGGGATTAGCATGTAGACAGAATTTAAAGGTCAGAACTTCAGGTGCTTACTTACAGATTAATTTTTTTTTCTGTTTCCCACTTAATGGAAAGATGTATAGCAAAAAAGATCAAGTATTGCTCTTAGTATCAATTGCATTAAAAATCCATTAAAATTCCATTTCTTTCAAATGTGTGGAAGAAATAATTTTTTCTGTGACAAAATAAATGCTCCGGTATCTTCAGCTCACATTTTTAAATAAAAGCTTGTGCTAAAACTTACTTTACCTGGATAGGCTATAATCTACTTAGAAGCCAAGAATTTCTACTGTAAATTTGAATTATCGTGTCTCACTGCTATAGTAATATAAAGTGTATATTCCAGCAACAAGTGAGGAAACTTAAACAAGGCAAGGTAAGTTACTTCAGGTAATCCACTAGCTACTCTGTGGATATCCTCAGAGAGCTAATGAAAGTTTTTAATTCCCAGAAAGATCTTGGAGAGATTCCTATATATTGTTATTCTTAAGAAACATGCATCATGAGGTCCATCATGAGGTCAGTAGTGAACTTAGCAGCAGCACTCACAACGATTAGAATTCACTTCATATTAAGAGCAATTGAACTCTTCTTTTATAAGTGTGTTTTCCCAGACTGTTAAACAATTTCCAGGAAAAATATCTATGTCTCATGTCTCAGTTTACACTGGACTTGTTGCAGGAGACTTCTTTGTTTTTATGACAGCATTGTATGTTAGATACAAGATTTTTTGTTTGTTTTCATTATCACATATATGTGTGTTGGTACTTCGTCGTGATAGAACTTATTGTAATAACTTCTAATTTTTTTTTTAATAGCAAATACATTTTTAAATTAAATAAGTCATCCCTGTCATGTGTCTTAGCCTTAAACAACTACTCTGTATAGATGCAAAGTAAATGCAACCTTTACTAAGGAGCTGCGGGATGCTGTTTTTTGATTCTAGATTGTCATTTGTTCTTTCAAAGCAAGGAACATCTCCTTTCCTGGTTAAAAATTCTTCTGATTAAAAAACCCCTGTTTAAAACTGCTATATATATCAAGATCATGGGCTGTTGTATTTAATACTTCACTGAACCATGTTCATTGGTTTGAAGTTGTTTCTTCTTCATTTACTTGATGTGTACATGCCGCTGGGTTGGTTTGGGCTGGGATAGAGTTCATTGTTCTCACAGCAGCTGTTATGGGGTTATGATTTCTATAACATTCGAGGATTAGAATTTGTGCTGAAGACAATGTTGACATTACAGGGTTGGGTATTTTAGTTATTGATGAGGAACACTTACACAGAGTCAATGCCTTTTTTGCTTCTCATGTTTGCAGCACAAATACAAAACATAAAACTCTGATACTTACTATGAATAAAATTAACTCTATCACAGCCGAAACCAGTACATAGAGTTAAGTGTGTCCGAAGTAATTTTGAAGCTTTCTTTGTGTGCTAATAATGATCTTTCTAATTAAATTGACTTGGCTTTTGACTAGTAGGATAACTAGCTCATCCTTTCAGGTTTTTTTTCAGATAGAATTTACTACGTATTTTCAAAACCAACACATTTCCTTGCTTTCTCAGTGGTGCAGCAGACATGAAGTGCTTTAATAGTGAGGCATATATAGCCTATTATGTGTATAAAAAACAAACTGTTGAATCTTGAGCTCAGTATCTGTGTCTTGGCTTTCAATTTTAATTGGATGGTTACTCTTGGAGCTTAAAGCGAAGAAGAGCAACACCATAGGAACAACACTGTTTCCTGAGCAAAATTAATTAGTCTTTCTTGAGTTCTCCCAAGTCACTTCTGAGTAATTGGTGTGTATATTGGACCTATGTCTACAGCCCTGATAAACTAAGTATTACTTGTTGTGTAACACAGTGTGTACCACATATGTAATGATTCTCAAACTTTAATGCTATAATCAGTTAAATCTCTACATTTATGCAATAATTAGTTGATTCTGTAGTTCCAGTTATTGAATTAGCTATTAAATGCTAATGTTTATGGTGTTTATATTTTCTCTAAGTTACTCCTACTGAGTACACTACAGAAGATTTTGTCAATCTGAAATGCCAATAACTATCTAAAAGATATTTCCTCTCAACCCTACATAACAAAAGTATGTGCGATCCTAACAGAGGAATAGCAGAATCATAAAATCCTTTGGAACTGGATATTTTGTTGCTCTGGTACTGTGCAGATATCTTCATGACTTTGTCATTTCTCCTCTAGAAACTTGAGGCATGAACATCTCAGGTTCAAACAGCAGCTAGTTTTGTAATGAATTAACAAGCTTTAGAGAGATTGGGACTACAATGACTCAAACACTCAAGTAATGACTCAGCTGATGAGAAATTCCTTATGTAAGATTGGTCCTTGGAAAATCAGTGTGTTTTTAATTTACCGATCACTTCTGGGTGCTCTTCTGAGCATTCAAAACTCCTAGCTTTTGCAGCTTTGTTACATTGTACTAAAGATGTGTGCATGAGCTCATAGTCTTTCAGCTATTCACTTGCTTATCTAGTGACCTTATTCAACCCTAACACAACTGAAAAACACAAACAGAAAAAAAAATAAGAAAAAATAATGCAGTGAGGCATTCTGCTGGTCTGTTAACACTGCATGAGAACCTTGTCTACCTGTCATTCACTTGTGATGTGGAGTAGCTCTAAAATAATCCTAGATGATAATAATAATAATAACAACAACAACAACAATAATCTAGATGCTCATTCAAAATACTCTTGTACATAAAAGACATAAAAGTACATAAAAGAAAATAATATTGCCATCTGAATTTCTGTTGTGGCAAAAAGAAAGAACAGCTTACAGTATTTTCTCTGCTATTTTATACCTTAGTATATTACTTGCCTTTTGTCTGCCTCACATTTTTCTCACATTTTGTTGAATTCTCTTATCCTTCCTCTTCTCCTTCCTTGACCATATATATGCAAGTGTAATGTAAGTAGTTTAAAAAATTAAGAGCAACACACCAAAAAATCACAAAACCACAGTCATGGAGGTGCCTCCACATGTTCTATGATTTTTCCAGCAAACTGCAGTGGTTATGCAAGTGTTTTACAAATTTCAAGTGATAGAGGTCAAACTACTGAAATCTCTTCAGAAGCAGCATAATGTTCCATACCCTGTGACATCTTCTAGATTATGGCAGTGGTCACTGTCCAGAGGTTTTCAGAGCCACTTTCTTATAGACTGCCACAAAACCATAGAAAATGGGGCTTGAAGTTCATCTCTAGTTGAAAGTATTCCGTTGTATCTGGTTCTTTAAAAATAGCTTCCTGTAGATTTAATCTAATTTGTAGACAATCTACTTCAGTGTCTTATTTTCTCACCAGTGGAAAGCTTATGTTAATGTTGTCTGGATATTTCTTGCTGCAACTGAGCACCACCTCACCACTGATGAGGAGCAAAATTTCTTTTTGATTTAAAGAGATTTTAGTCCATCATCCAGGTCAGTCCTTTGTAATTGAGTTAACCATCTGGTCATAGGTGAAGTTGAGTGAAGTCTGAAATAAAAAGGGCATTTAATTATGGTCTTTCAGAATTGCATATTGACAGATTTCCTTAGCAGTAGAATGATACAGCAATTTTTACCAGGTTTCCTGTAATTACTGAGCACACTTTTTGCATAAGTTGTGTTGTTCTTTGCCCTTTGCCAGTTTTGTTTCACTTTGTGCTTGGTCCTTTCTGATTTTTTCCCTAATTTCTCAGTCCATTATGCTTACACATTTGATACAGTATCCATTTCTTTAAAATAATTTCTGAGTTTAAGAGCTTGAAGAATTTTACTTTGTCTGCAACGACTTTTTCTTGCTATTCTTCCTCATTCTGTTAAATTTTGTTTCACCAGAATTTTGTTTTCTTAATGAATGGAAAATAAGAAGAAAAAAAAAATAGAAAGGAGATTACTAAGTTCAAAACTTGGAATCTAGCAAATTCAGAGTGACTTTGATTTGAACTCTTACTTCAAGATCACTTTCATTAGTTGACTTCAACTTTATATTCTCAGCCCTCTACTTAAAATGCATCTTAAAAAGCCTCAGTTCCAGTTGCCTGCTTGATCAAAAATAGGTGCAAGCACATTACAAACCCTTTGGGTTTGCCTGTTGTCTTCTGCAGGTGACTAAAGTATCGGGTCAGCTAATACAAATTGCACTTCTCATAAAAAGCTTGATACATTATGTTCTTCAGCAGGTTCTTCTAATGAAATGCAAAATCCTGGCTCAGTCCTGATTTACTGCTTTGGATGGTTCCAACTGAATAGTGCTCATGTTACCTTTTTTGTGGTTTGTTCATTTGCTTTTTTATTTTTCCATAAAGTTAGGTGGTTTTAGAAGTTGAAAATTACTTTTCTGTCTCATAAGTCAGAAAGTTAGATTCAGGACAAAACCAGCATTTATATCCACAGTTACTACCATAACTTAGACCCTTTAAAACCCACTCAAGATACAGCATAAATACCATAACTTACTGCATAGAAAATCCTAATCACAGCTGTCTATGCTGAGCCCTGGTGAGGCACCACCTCGAATCGTGTGTCCAGTTCTGGACCACTCACCACAAGAAGACACTGAGGGGCTAGAACATGTCCAGAGAAGGGCAGGGAAACGGAGGACGGTTCTGGAGCACAAGTCTGAGGAGAAGCAGCTGAGGGAGCTGGGGGGGCTTAGCCTTGAGAGAAGGAGGCTCAGGGGTGACCTTATCATTTCTACAATTGCCTGAGAGGAAGGTGTAGCCAGGTGGGGGCAGGCTCTTCTCCCAGCTAACAAGTGACAGACAAGGGTAAATGGTCTCGACTTGAGGTAGAGGAGGCTTAGATTGGATATCAGGTAAAAGTTCTTCATGGGAATGTTTGGTTGGGCATTGGAACAGGCTACACAAAGCAGTGGTGGAGTCACCATCTCTGGTGGGATTTAAAAGACATGCAGATGTGGCGCTTGGGGCATGGGTTAGTAAGTGGAATTGGCAGTGTTGGGTTAGTGGTTGGCCTTGACCTTGAAGGATGTTTTCCAGCCTGATTGATTCTATGTTCTCGAAAATCAGCAATGAGTAGCCTGACTTGGTGTGATGGAGAACCTTAAATAACTAAGACTGTGGCATTTTATTCAAGGTAGCAAAATTTTTTTGATGGGGCTTATGTCACTAGCTGAATCTATATGAAATATAAAATAACTGTGCAAGATGGCCCTAATATTGTGAAAATACAGTTAGAAAGCTCCTTTAATTCCAGCACTAGTAAAGAGTCATAAATTTATATTTCCCTAAGAAAGACATTATTCATCTTTAACATAGCACATGTCAATGCATCTTCTTTTTTATGTAATTACCTCCTAAATAATAAAAAAGGTATTTTTTTCAGTTGAGAGATTTTCAATAATTGTTTTTTTCCCTGCAGTTGATTCATAACAAATCTTCTATGAATTTCTCAGCCTAGCATAGTGCACTCAGTGATTCTTTTACTGGGTTCTATGAAAATGGCAAAACTAAAATTCTCATACTAAATAATCTGTATTTAATTGTTTTGAGAAGTAAAATGCTGTTGGATCTTCATTTTAAAATACCTGTATGTGAGAATATTCCACCTCCATCTTAGAGCAGCACTTTTTGAAAAATATGCTTATTTATGAGAGTCTCTTTTTCTTACACACCCAGATAGCAATCAGTTGTTCTTTAAGTGGAAATTGTTAGTTATTGAAAGGTTTCTGCCGTTAGATGATGCAGGATTATAACAAGTGGGTGTCATTCTCCTTGAATTTAAGGCCCTTAATGTTATGAAAAGGGTATCGTCAGGATGTTTTGCATATATCAAAGCATGGATTTAAATTATAAATCAAATAAAACCCATTATGTGTGTCTTAGCTACACAGTAAAACTGGTCTGTCCAACAAACCAGTCGATATGGCTGAACAATGGTACAGTAAGTGATTTGTAGCTAAGTTATGCATGTGTTTCAAACAATAACTCAGTTATAGCATAGTATTTTTCTGTGCTGTTATTTAAGATAATGCAAGTTTCATCTTGTTAAACTTTGTTGAATTAGGAATTAGAGATTACAGAGACTTGATTGTAAAAATTCATTTAATGGAAGATTTCAGCTGTTTTACATTTCAAAGATACTGAAGGATTAAAAGTGTGTCTGTACATTTAAAGACTGTATATTCTTGTGTATTTGAGTAAAAGCAGAAATTTAAATCAATGGTTAATAGACTGCCAGTGCTTCAACGTGTTTCTACCAACCTGATTTCTGAGGGAACTTTTTGTCTGTTAATGAAAGCATCCCTGCCAGAGGAATCTATTCCCAGGTAGACAGCTTAGCAGTATACTGATGGGGAACAAGGGTGAAATCCCCACCCCAAAAGGATGGGGCTACAGAGTGCTGCAGCATGTGTGGACAGGGCTTATGTTGCTGTGGTTGCAGAACAGAGCTCCATCCTGCAGCAGTCACGGTGCAGCACCCTGGGACCTTCCTGAGGTGCTTAATGGCCCAGCAAAGGGACTGTGTGCCACAGGGTGATCATCACAGTGACACTGCACTGCCAGCCTTGTGGTCAGGGTGCAAGCAAGAGGCTATTGAGGGTGAACTGATACACTTGTGTCAGGTCACATTTCCACACTGAACTCAACAAGCATAGTGTGTTTTACCTGGAGAAGGAAGTGTGTCTACTCTTTTCTTTCCCTTAAACATGTTTTCTTCAAAGCAGATACAGTCTTTCCATACCATTGCTTTTTACTGCTTTTATCTTTGTTAATAACCTTAAAGAGCATGCAGAGGTCAGGTATTTGACCTATGGAGCATAAAATTTGAATGATGAATTTGATAGATAGGATAAAATATACAGAAGAACAGGGCACAGAGTGACTCAAATAACTTCAATGTACTGGGTAATTCCAGTGTTGTCTAGTGTAACAGTATGTAGGGCTTGTGAGGAGGCAAAATGTGTTTCAGCTAAGCTGTAAGAATTTGTATTGAGCTTGTAATGAAGAGCATCATGTCCAGTGAAGTTAGTGAGGAACAAAGGGATCCCAAGGAGCTGTCAGAATAGGTTGGGACACTGGTCCTCCAGTCACCTCTAAGTGTACCAGACTCCCCTTTACCTGGGCTCCAAAGCTTTTTTGGCTGTCTTCCTGCCCTCACTTCCTCCACTTTGTAATGAATTTCCCCTCATAGCTTCTGCCTGTGAGAAACCCACCCAAGTCAGTGTCTTTCTTTATCCCTCTTTAAAGCTTCAAGGGGTAAGTCCTTGCCATGGAGGTAATGCACACTGAAGTTCTTAATGGCTTGTGGTGTTCATGCAACAGAACTAGCAAGAACAGGCATTTTTTAAAAAACCTCACTTTTGAAAGTTACAGTAAATGGGGGGATAGAGAGCAGAATAACTGTGTTTATTGCTGTTGAATACCACAGCTACACAGTAAAAAACATAATACAATTATGGAAGTCCTAATGTGATATTAACTAAGTAGTTTCATTTATTTTGTGTTTAGAAACCCCTTCAGAGACATTGTTTTTAAGGTTCCAAACATTCATACAGTGCAGATGAAGAGAAAAATAAATATGAAAGTAATTTATTTCAATGGTTATTAAATTTATAATGCTTGCGGTATCCCCAGAACTTCCCATACCACCACCCTCTAAGTAAAAGAAAAATAGAGTTATCTTCTCTGATTGAAGGCAATGTTACCACAAAGATGGTGCATGTTTTTCATATATGCACAGGAGTTACAGTTACATTTGATGTTGAATATGTTTCTGTAAAACAGTAAAATGCTGATTTTTACTCTGGCTTCCCTGGGCTTTACTTTTCATTCCCACATCAGAGATAATGTTAAAAATAATATTGGTTGAAGGCCACCTCATGGTCTCTTCTCTTATTTACACATCTGGTGCATCTACTTACCCTCTTAACATGTTAGCTGCAGAATGGTTACCTCTGTCTAAAATATTAACCAGATAAGTCACTTCTAACTCTCTATTAGCAACACACTAGTCAGTCTCTGTTGATGAAATATAAAATTAAAACCGTTACTCAAGACAGAGCTGTAATAACACCATGTATCATTTGACATAAAGTGCTCAAACTCTGTAAAGTGCAGAAGTAATATACCTCACTCTTTGGTCTTCGTTTAACAATCACGTACTTTCACAGGCTTTTCAAGCCGACATTTTAGACAGTGGAAGTGCCTGGAAATCAAATCTTTATTAAATGTTTATGGGGGAGGGCACATAATGACTTCTAGGGGACCCTATGAAGAGATTCAGTATCCAGAGAGTGCACTTATCATTGTTTGTTGTTGCTATGATGGTTGATATTAAATATTTAAGTGGTGGCAATTTGCTCAAAGCTGTACAAGACCAGACCAAAAAACCACAACGTATTATTCCAGCCTTTAAAAACTTTGTCTTAATCAAACAAATGCAGAAAGTACACTAATTCACTATGAAGCATACCTGGAAAACAGACCTGAGGAGAGCACCTTTTAACTTTGCCTGTGCTTTCCCTTTGCCATCCTCATGTGCCTTGCAGCAACAAGAGTTGCTGCAGGAGGAAGGTGCTTCCTGTTGGGGAAGGTATAATCAAAGGCCTCTGTTTGCTTTCTCACCTTTACAATAACTGCAGGACAGCCATTTGACTTTTTTCATTTCCTCTGTGACATTGTGCTAGAGAAGATGGGAAGGAGCACTGTTACCATATCCAGAAAGAGAAAGCACAGGTACCAAAGGCTTCACTGACATAAAACAGGTCACAACAGAAGAATTTGGGGTAAGAGTTTTTTGGTTCACTGAGTGAAAACAGAAGAGATTGGCTGCTTTGCATACAGGTACAGAATTGTCATCACATACATAGAAGTAGTACAGGAAAGTCTGATGGAACTAAAGGAAAGAGATACAAAAAAGGCATAGTCCCCAGTGCTGCTGGTGGGAAAAAAGGTATTTTTCTGAGGTATTCAACATCCATGCTATGTAGATCCTTATGATATCCTTGAAAGACAAAGACAATAATTATAAGGAGGAAACTTATTTTGGAAGGACAATACAGCTTGACAGAAGGTGGTACTTTGTAGAGTGTGTGTTGAGAGTAATATACCAAACAAGCAACTCTACATTTTGACAGTTTCTGTGGATAGGGGCGGGGAGGAGACAACACAGAATTGAAACCTGTGACCTTAATTAATGAAGAAATTATGCAGCATATAATATTGCCATCTCCCTTGAGTAATAATGTGTAGATTCAGACTTCTATTTTGCAAAACAGACTAGCATAGGAAAATCAAAAAAGGTACAGAAGGAAGTCTGAGAATCATCAGCAGTTACTCACCAACAGAGGAAGTAATAACAAATAATAAGAAATTGGAACCACTATAAATAGAACTAGAAGAAAGAGGAGGCATGACTGAAGCTGGATCACTGAAATCCCTAAGCCAAGAGGTGTTCAAAACCTTTACAGAAAAAAATGACTGAGCACAAAGTGGCCTGAAGGATTTTTTTAGGATGGGGAAACAAGAGCCTGTGAGAGCGCTTCATCTGAACTAAGCTGGAAACCAAAAATGCTAAATTTGATGCAGGCAGTAGCAGATAAGGAGGTGGATATGTGTGCATTAGTTCTTCCTCCAAGCAGTGTTCATACCAAGTTATGATGAACTTTGACCATTGTGTGTGATAGATCTTTTATGTTAATTACGAATCACTTATTTTTTACTAGCACAGTCCTCATCTGTGACTCAGCTACCATGGTATTGGTGGACGTATGTGTGTTGTTTAATGTGTATCTGTCAGTTGGCAAAAGAAAGATTTTAACTAAACCAGTAGAACATTTGCAGTTTGGTGCAAAATTAATTTGGTTTTGTCCATTAACTGATTTCCAAATACTGTTTAAAAATAGAAATCTTTAATTTTTTAGCATCAATGTATTGTTTCAGTTTATTTGACGTCTTCTGATAATTTAATTAATTAAAAGAATGTTTGGTTCTTCAAAAACAATTACACTGGTTTTTAATATTCCTTTAGTTTGCAAAGGAGAACAATATGCACAGCTTTGAACTCTTTTGTGAATTTAGGCAAGGTAAGTTTTTTTCAGATGTTACATGAATTCAGAATTGAATATGTTGCACTTCAGTAAAGTTTATAAAAGTACTTTTGCTCTCAGGCATCATTTTGCATAATAAGGAAGGGAACACAGAAAGCAGTTACTAAGTTTCTAAAGGTTAAATTAGAAGAAATTAGAAATGCATGAAAATTACAGGATCATAAAAATGTAAACCTGGAAGATCAATAATTTAAATTTGTTCTCTGTTCGAGGCAGTTTAGTGTACTAGGACACCAATACAAAATTATGTCTAACCTTTTATACCAAGTTGCTTCCTAGGAAATCTGTTTTAGCATTCCACTATTCTGACAGTGAGGTGGGGGGCCACAAGGAAAGCAGTCTTTGTTGTAAATGTATATTTTTTCTCTTTTTTTTCCAAAGACCATGCAGAACAATATACCCATGTCTTTTTTAATAGCTTCATTTGACACATAGGGAATTTGTTACATGTTTTCATCTTAGCCTTCGCGTCTGATCACCTAAACTTAGCACCTTCAACCTGACATTTAATTGCTGAAGTCTTTTCTAGAGCTGATTTTGTCTGTTTTGGAAATGGGTCTCCTGAACTGCAAGCAGACAGCAGTATGAAGCACCTCAATTGTGCCTTTCACATCTTAGTATTATTAATACAGTGCTGAATGAGATTCACTTGTGTCATGCTGTTGGCTCTTGGATAGTCTGTAATAAGTTGAAATATTTCACTAGTCTGTTTACTTTTATCTTTACTGAAGCAGGAACAAAAATCCCTGTTCATTTTCTCTGCTTTAGTCTGAACAGGAGTCTAAATTTGTATATATTTAGAAAGAAAGCATGTTGAAGATGCAATTTGGTTTTATATTATAGTTTCTTAAGTACTTCTGAGAGTGCTATGAGTTAGGAAAAGTGGGAAAATAATATTTAAAGTTTTATGTCATGTGTAAAATACAAAGTTTATCTTCATAACCAAAAAGGAGAAGGATGTGATTAATACAAGTTTTGTTGTCAGTTGTGTGTGCAGGGATGTTTTAAAGTAAATTTTGGAAAACTAGTGTTGAGGAGGACAAGCGTCTAAAAAACTTGTAATCAGAAATCTTGAGTCACGTAGTTGTTAATAATACATTAAATCTATTAAATACATGCTGCTACTCTAGCTGTCAACCTTTCTGTTTCCATTGTCCTATCAGACAGACTCCTTTCCTCTGTCTTTCCTCACTTTCACTTATATCCCTCTCCTTGTTCTTCACCCTTCTATTTTCTTTCCCTTTCTCTCCCCTCTGCTCTTTTTATACCCTTTTGCTATGGCCTCAGAAGTACAGCAGTGATTTTCTGCACCTGGGTTATGAGAAAGAGGAAGCTAAAAGAAATTCTGCTAGTTTTTTAGTATTTGCAGTACGAAATATGAATAACTCTCCTTACAAATAAATTACTAGGAGAAGCAAAAACAGGTGAAAAATCACTCTAAATATTTTTAAACTATTGTGTTTAAATAAAAGGTTGAGGCCAGAGCTGGGTTAGGACGGAAAGACTGAAAAAACAATTTGATTGTCCAGTTCTGATAAGAACTGAGAGCTCTACTGAGGCTAAGTCATCATGTTCAAGATGTCAGCAGAATAGGCAACATGGTGCACTTTTTCATCAGATAACACCAGTTCAGGCTTATCAAAATCAAATTAGCAATCAGGAAGCCAGGATTCAAACACTCTTGGTTGCATCTGTACTTTTAGTTCCTCACCTGATGTTTCTCTTCAGGTGCCAGCTATCAAAGCATGGCAAATTTTAACTAGATGCTGGAGAAGTCTATATTCATATGACAGTGCAGTGCTTCAGGTATGCAAGGGACATCCTGCATTATTGCAGCCTAGCCCAGTGGCTGATCGTCCTCCTGAGGAGCTCTCTCTACGTCTGCACAGCATTTCACTGTGCTCTGCAGGGGGAATCTGGACTTTATTTTCTACTTTGGGAGTTAGGAAGAGGTATCTATATGTACCAAAGTATTCACAGAGCCCAGTATACATTCTTATTTGCATTCTTATTGCATTCTTATTGTTTACATTTTCTTAGAAAATTATTAGGCTAAAGCTCAAGAGCTTTTGTGTTTACTGGGAGTGTGTGGGTCGCTATGTTCAGATGAGCATTAGATTTGGTTAAAATCCATAAAACAGCACTTTCTAATATTTTTAACATGCTTAATATTTTGTAGTGATTTTTGTTCATGATTTATTTCACATGTTCATTGTCAATTTTAAATAGCTTTATTTCTAATACCAAGGTCAATATAATAGCATTTTAAGTAAATCTGATAAAATAATTGGAGGTGTGTGCTTGAATGTGATTGTATATCTACGTACATCTTCAAATACATCTTAACATTTAAACAAAATCTCCTCTTCCTCAGTGTGAAAAATACAGTTGATAGAATTGTTCATTCCAGATTGAGGAAGAAGTAATAGAAATTTGCATAATCCATCAATATAGCTTTCCCTACACTGTGTCACTATGTATGAACTTAAAATTATTTAGATTTCTCAGAAAATATGTTTTCTGCAAATATGAAGGGGACAAAACTGCCTTTTAAGCAAAATTTGAACCATTTGGCTGACTTGCATTATTTTTTGCCATTAGAAGTACTGCATTCTCTGGGGTGCTCATGGTGTAGGAAGGAAATACGCAAAAGAAAAAGTAGTCTTTTGAAGAGACATGAAACATGAAATAGCTTATGGTTAACATTTTAATGATGCAAGTTGCAAAATCAACTATGTAGTTGATCTCTGGTCCTTAACAATTATGAGGACACGTGGAGTTTCTTGGAGAAAATCACACCAAGAAATAGCAAGTTCCTTCAGTATGTTGTTGAGGCGAGTCAGATTTACTTCTTGTTATAAAAGTTTTTCTTTATTATGGATACTTTGTGTCCTATCATTTCCTGTTGGCACTGTGGCAGGTTATCCCTTGTGTTCGGTTCCTGTTTTTCTGATTTGCAGTGTTAAAAAGGCTGTGTGGGGGGGTAATTCTTGCAGTGTATTGCTGCCCATAAATGTTTTTGGTAATCATCAATTACACTGGAATAGGTAAGGAAGGGATACTTTATTGTTACTACTGTGGGTATCTAGGATTGTTAGAGGCTAGGTAAATTGATAAAATTAGTAGGTATGTGTGTGTTTTCTTTTTGTACTGTTGACAGGAGATTATGGATTCATTTGCAGATCATGTCAGTGGAAAGACAGGGAACAACTATGATATGCTTTTTTCTCTCTGAGTCTTGTTTTGGAGACTAATAACAAAGTACTCAAGAACCCTGAAAAACTTCCTGTACATTACTCTGTCTTGTAATACGTGCTTTCCAATATTAAATATTTCTTGAATAACTAAACAAACACGGACTGTGGTGATTTCTGTATAAATTATTTTATTGTGGTTTGAATGAAATGCAGGCACAAATGAGTGTTAACTACAGAAGTTGAGTGTCTGTGAATGGGAGACAGGATGTAGAAGCAAGCACAAGGCAAATCAGGATTTACTATTTATTATTCAAGTATGTTGCTGCCTTCATTGATCAGTTCAGACTTACGAACTTAAGAATTTACTTATGAAACTGGTGATTGCCAAGCTGATAAATAGAACAACTCAGTTAATCTCTCAGTAGTCTATAACATTGAACAAATACAATATTTTATTTTAAAATATGGTTTAGGTGGTGGTTTTGGTTTTTGTTTTTTAATGATTGTTAAATTGTTGGTTTTTAAAAATTATTTACACTGTATTTATGGAGTTGTCAGCATTGAAAATAGAAAACCTTTTTAATTTTCCTGTTTTAATTTGATTGCTTGTTTGTTTGGAGTGCCAAGGAAATGCCTTTGTGGTGCTGACTAGAGCTCTCCTCTGCTTACTCTTATCTTGGAGAAATCACAGGGCTTTGAAAAACAAAAATGAAGTTTCATTTATGTAAAAAAATATTGCAACCTTTTTTTTTCCATGTTTGTTCTTAATATTTCTTCATACTTGGTGTTTCGGTAGCGAGTATTTTCAATTCATCATCATAATTTATTCTTTAATGGTTTCATTTTCTTTATTCACTTAAAATTAAATGCTTTAATGTATTACTGACACAGCAGTCAAATTTATGAATGAAAAATATTTTCAGATAGTAATCTAATCAATCACTTCAATTAGCATTCAAGAATCAAACAACTGTAGTAGCCAGGTGTTTAAAAGAACCTTTATTATCAATTTTTATATGTATGTATGTATGTATGTATATGTATATGTATATGTATATGTATATGTATATTTAAAAATCATCCTGCCATGTGGATTTGCTTATAATGTCTGTCATTAAATAACTCTAAGAAAACTTTCAGCCCCTATCCAATGAAGTGGTCTTGGAACCAATGTCTGCTAGAACAAAGCTTTATCATTTAATGCCTAATCTAAAAAATATTATATTTTCATATGTTTTCAGTGAATCAGGTATAACAGTTACATCAAAAATATAGTTACATTATTAAAACAGTTTTGTTGTTAACTGAAGGTGCTAATCTCATACATTTATATAGGTTTAATTCTAATTTATTCTAATTCTAATTTACATTTTTTGTCATATAATCATATATTTCTATGATTTACATTTATCGTGTCCTTCTTTCAAGATACTTTTACAATCATGACAATATAAGAGAGGGTACATCAACCCTCATAATCCCAATCAAGTGGGATTTTGTATCTTTTATGCATTCTTTTATATCTACACTTTAAAGATGTAATCAGACCAATAAGCAAATTACTGGGCTTTCTACGTGTGACTGTAAATAACACTGATTATACCATTTAGTTTCCATGGGCTTTCAGTGATTGAAAAATTAGTTTTTATGTTAATTGCTTGATAATCAAGTCATTATTAAAAAGTAATTTAAAGTGGAAAAAATTAGGGTGGATACCTGGAATTATGCTTTTTTTTCAAGCAGTGAAGAAAGTTCAAGAAATTTAATCTTTTATCATGAAGTAGTTGTTTTCATCCACTATTTTATTCACCAAATAGAGAGATTCAGGTTTTCATATTATACAGTATGTTGAAGTGGCTCTCTCTCTCCCTCAGAGCCCGTGCTCCGTTTTGGCTAGCTTGAGAGAGAAACCACTTCAGAAGGAATCTTCCTTCCAGGGTAAAAGCTACCCAGAGGCTGCAAACCTTCTCATTTAGAGAGAGCAGGCATCCGTTGGTGGCAAAAGGAAAGAGTCTGCTCTTTGTCTGGGGGGGATCAGGGCTTTATTTTGGGTTCCCGCCCCTCCAGAATCCCAAGCTCTGTCCGGTCCCTGCTCCCCGGTAGAAGAGGGCTCCCCCAGCTCCTCCCAGGGCTTTTATCCAGGGGGCAGGGACTAGAGGCAGGGACAAGCCACTACCCAATCAGGGACAAGGTGGGAGTGGAACAGAGTTGGGTTACATTCCAGTGTGGGAGGATGGGTGGGGCCGAGCAGGGACGTGATACATTTTCCAAGGGATCAGAAGAAACATTAGTAAACCCAATATAAACATGAAACTCTTAATATATAGACTCCTATAAATGAAAAAGAGTTTATATAAGCAAAAAGCATCGTTGGAATTTCAGGTACACGTGTTTGTACAACAGACATCAAAATGAAAAATTTTAATACATTCCAGTTCTCCATTCTCAGAAAGTAAAAAGTTATTTAGACCCCTGCCTTGCTGCACATTTTTACAAATATCTGATAAAATAGAAGAAAACCTGCAATTCTACACCTCGGATCTATCTTTCAGATGCTGCTGGCATAGCAGCAGCATTCAGAAACTGAATGCCCCACTGAATACTGGTGTGAGTTACTGGAGGAAAGCCAACAAAAATAGCTGAAGATCATTTGAGGAAGAAAAATAGACATACTAGCAATTTTCAGGTATCCCTTTCTTGCACTTTGTGTAAGTGAGATATCTCAGATCAGAAGATGACTTAAAAATTTCCAAATACTTCAATATCAATAAAAGAGGAATCAAGTTGAAAAATCAGTAGAAACAGGGCACACAACTCTTGCGGTCTAAGTCATTACCTGAGACAGATACTCTGTCCATCAGTGCAAAGAAAGAAACAATACATGTATTGTTGTCGTGCGTTAATTGTGTTAATATTGTATTTCATGTTTATATATATTGATTAACCAAGATGTTATGCTCCGGCATCTGTTTGGCATATCACCTTCACCTGGAAAGGACTTCTATGCAGAGTACTTATAGCAGTTCTCAAAATGTCAGAGAAGCATCACTGGTTTTGGTTAACGTAGTGAATGAAGGATTCCTGACAGGTTGGGGTATTTTTCAGTCAGCATTTGCATGGTACATTTGACAGGCTCTTCTGGATGACTTCTGCATAGAGAAATTTTTTGGTTTATGAGCTGTATCTAACTTTAAATTCTTAGAGGTGCATTTTAAGTAGTAATGGTGCACAAAAAAAAGAGCCCAATTTACCATGTAGAAGTAGAAAATAGTCCTTCCTTGACTCCAGTCAGCAACTATGTGCCATGCAGCTTACACACCCACCTAATCCCACTGTGGGATGGGGAGAAGAATCAAAAAAAGGCAAAACCCAGGGCTTGAGATAAGAACAGTTTAATAATTGAAATAAAATAGCAGCAGCAGCAGCAGCAGTAGTAGTAGTAGTAGTAGTAGTAGTAGTAGTAGTAGTAAGTAGTAGTATTGTTCTACAGCACTACTGTTCCTGCTCTTTCTCCTATTGTAATGAAAAGATAAACAATAAAATGAGAGAAATAAACCCCAAGAAAAAGAAGTGAAGCACAGTGCCATTGTTCATCACCCGCTGACTGATGCCCAGTCTGTCCCACAGCAGTTCTGGGCCCCTCCTGGTTGATTCTGCCTGGTTTGTGTACTGGGTATGACATTCTGTGCTGTGAATTTCCCTTTGGCCAGTTTGGGTCAGCTCTGCTGGCCATGCTCCCAACCAGTTCCTTGTGCATCTCCGCACTGGCTGAGCTTGACTTGTGGTAAGCACAGTTCAGCAACAACTAAAACATTGCTGTGTTCTTAGCATGATTCTCATGCTAAATTGAAAACACAGCACTGTTCAGTGTCCTTTCACTCTACTCCACCCCAAGGGATCTGTCATTAACAAGAACCTCAGTAACCCCTCCTCCAGAGGCAGTTTTTAATATTAAATTGGTATCAAGGATAGTCTAGGAATATTTCAGCATGTTAAACTACGTGAGGCTCTTGCTGGCTTACATGGCTTATCTTTTAACCTTGTGTTCAAAATACTTCAATTCCTAACCCTTAGTATTTTAATATTATGTTTTTTCGAAGGAACAGATTTACAGTTGACACCTATGGTCTTCAGGGAGCACAAGGAACTTGGGTGTAAAGAGCTGAGGTAGCTTTCAAATCAAAAGACACTTGTATAACACACCTTTGAGGAGTTGCTAAAGGTTAAGCACCTGTAGATTGATTGTTTCTCTTTGTCAGTGATTATGCTGTATTTTGCAGAAAGGATGTAGTAAATGGACCATCACGGTTTTGTTCTGTTATGTTCTTTTTCTGCCAATTGTCTGTAAAGATGGTTCTGTAGTTTTCTTTGTCTGTTATTTAGAAGCTTTTCTTTTATTATTTTTGGCTTGGATAATTGCAGCTATAGTTTGGATGTGTTCAAAATTTCTTCGCAAGCAGTCTTACTAGTCTCCTGACAAGCTTTTATTTTTTCAGACTTTTAAGTCAAGGTGGTAGACCGACCTGAGGTTTTTGACTGCGGTGTTAAGAATTTCTGTAGGCTGTCCAAGACTCATGAAAGAGGAAAATAGTTTCTCCTTCTCACGTCATCATTTGATGGCTTTTGTGTGAGTTGTTAATGGATGGTTTTCCATATTCCTTTATAGAAAGAGCCACTTAATTGGGTTTTTTTTAGGTTCCAGTGAATTTAGAGTATAGACAAATAGTTTGCTCAGCCCAGTATGAAGCTGGATGAACTGTATACTTGTTTTTGCCTGGGCAGAAGAAACTTCTTTATCATTCATCATGAATCTGAACCAGCAACAGAGTAAATCCATGAGGCCTGGAGGTCAAATTGTAGAATTCTTTTTTTGTATGTCTGTCAGGAGGACTTGTCAGCAGTTACCTTCCTCATCTTTCTACTCTAACCCACTTTATATCACAGAATCATAGAACTGAATAGCTTCTTCCAGAGCTTGTTTAAGAAAGGGCAAGCAGCCAGGTGATAAGGTGAGAAGAAAAAGATACAGCAGGCTCAGTAGTGTACTGATCAAAGCTGAAAAGAACCACAGGTTTTTTGAATGTTTTTAGCCCATTGGTGTGGCCAAATAGTTAAAAAAGTAAAAGAATGTCATTCAACATATTTATAGGCTGGGAACTGTTGGAAGGCGGTACTAAGCCAGGATGCTTCCTTTTCTAGCATTGATTCTTAAACAGGCAGGTCTCTAGATGAAGGTCTAAGATCCTTTATTTGCAACATAGATTCTGATTGTGTTTGAAATATTTTGTATTGATTAATTCTAGCATGTCTTCAGTGGCCTTCAGTTTTGTCTCATATTCCTGGGTAGATGTTATTATTTTGTATGTAGCAGTGATAATTGGTGCTAGTACCTGGATATATATATAGTACCTGTCTTGGTACATTGTGGGTTGCTGTGCCCTGGGATTCTAGACGGATAATTTCAACCCTTACACTTTGTGAGCTGGCTGTGGCTGGAGGCATTGTTGTCCTTTCTGGTAATGAAAAGTAAAAAAAGTGTGGAATCAAACTAAAAAAAGCCACTTAAAAAAAAAAAAAGAAAACGGAGATGAAGATAGGCATAGGACATGTGCCTCAAATCATATGCCAAAAGATCTTTGCTTCAGAGTATTTAATACAACACAAGAACTGAGTGTGGGAGTAAAAGTGAAAGTTGTGTCCATTCTTTCTGTGATACTGAAAAAAAAAAATTAGGTGGTGTCCTGGTTTAGGGCAAAGATGGGGAAAACCCCTGAATGGTATCCCTCTGGGTAGCAAACCCAAATGGCTCCTCCTCCCAACTGGTCTGGTAAAGAACTTCCTCGGAGAAAAGTGGAAAAAATGATTTTACTTAACAAACAAAGTGCATACAAGTATAAAGAATTTACAATATGAAACAATAAAACCTCTTGTTCTGGAATGAGATAGCAAATTGAGAAAGTCCTTGCCGTGGCTGTAGCTCGGCTCTCTCTCAGTCTCTCCTCAGTCCCAGTCCCTCCGGCGCTGCTGGAAAATGCCGAGGTCCAGGCCCCGGTGCAGCCCCAGTGCTTCCCTGGGTTTTCAGTCCAGATCAGGTTTAAACCATCCCAAGAAAAAAAAGGTAAAAAAAACAGTCCAGGGAACTTCTCTGCCCTAGCTAGTTGAAACTAACTAAAAGCAAAAAGATCTCTGCCCTGCAGTCTCTCCAAGCCTCTGCTGAACACGCCATCTGGAGAAGAATGTGGAGGAGTCAGGCAGTTTTCTCAAAACAAACTCCGCGCTTCTCCTTGCTCCTAGAACCAGTCTTAAAGGCACAGAACTCAATATACAGCACAAACAGAACAGACGATTGGGGATACAACCATCATAAAGTCACCCTAGGACAGATGATTAGAACTGAAACACATAATAGATGGATGAAAGGAGAAATCTATTTCCTGCTCAAAATCTGTGACAAAATACTGCTGCAGATACTTTTGAGAAGATGTCAGCAGTAATTTTTAGTTTTCTAGGAGTGTTCTGAGTAAAGTAAAATGTCTTATTTGAAACACAAATCGTAATATAGCTGTAAATCTTCAACAGCTCTAGTAGAAAATAAGTAACAATAAATGTGTAGATGGATACCCAAGATTTTTTTCAGGTAATGCTTTTACATGTACCTTGAACTGTTTGAAAATTATGATGTTTCTATGTTTACCGTGAAACACTGAAAACAAGATGTTTTCAATACCAGCTTCAGGCAGAATGGATTCTTAGAATAATAGATTTTTCTAATTTGATTGGAGTCCTTGATTTCTTTTATATGGTTTCCCCTAGTGAAAGCCAATCCCATTCTCAAATATAGTTTGAGACAGTACTTATATGAGGGTTTATTAATTCTTCTTTCCACTGTAAAGAGCATTCCTGATTTCTGACAATAGCTACTCAAGCAATTGTCACTCTTGAGCTCAAGTGGCTCGAGAGTTTTCCCCTATATGGCATTGTAAGCTGAATTATCTTAAATTTTCTTTTTCCTAAACTGCTGCTATCAAGAGGTTTTCTATTTAGCTCAACTGGCAAATAACCACACTGTTGGAAATATTTCTATTTTTATACATAAGGCAACATGTTTTATCTTAGTTATAAAAACCAGACAGCTGAAGCATCTGCTTTCAATACACTTAAAAGGAATTGCATTGGTGTTTTTGTTGCAGAAAGAGCAAAGAGTATGTATTTTTCCTATATGAAATATATGAACTGATGTTAAGAGGCTGTGGTTCTTTTTTAAAAAAAGCCATATGTAGAAGGCAAATCATATTTGCCATATTTATTTCTGCAGTAAACTATTATTGGCTATGACACATGTCTAAATGTATGATACACAATGTGCTGAGATTCATTTGGAATCTTCATTTTTACTGACTTTTCCTGAGAATTTTAAAGGATGCTCATCCTTCCATGTAAGGGTTATCTGTATGGAGCAGGCAGCCTCTAATTCATGCTTGAAGCCCTTTGATCTGCTACTTTTATTTTGATCATTTATTATGAGCTTCCCACCTATTCTGGAAAGCTGGACTTATTTTCTTCTGTGTCCTGTGTTCCTGTTGGAGGTTTTAAGATTCAGAATTTCAGCTGTTTTCCTGAATACTGAACACTGCTACAGTTTTCTGAAACATAAGCATCATCATGAAAGGCTTGAGGAAGTGTTGAGGCATCTTTCTGGAGGACTAGGAGGAAGTCTTACTTTTGAACTGAATGATAGTAAAAACCCACTTAGGGTGCTGTTATGCAACCGTTTTCTGCCATTTTCTAAGTTTCAAACTGAAATGTAAAGTCTGTCTGCCTGCTCCTCACTTGTAGATAAATACTAAAGGAAGTCAACTTCATGTAAAAATTTTCAGATAAATTTTGTTCTGCATCTCATTTGTGCACATTCAGGGGTTTTTTGGCTCCTTTTCACATTTGACAAATTCTTCCATTTGACTGTGTACCAACTTACATTTTCAATTAAAAAATCAATATTAATGACCATACATTGTCATACATATTTTTCTGGCCTTTATTCATAGATATGCTTGGGAAGCTGTGTATCTATTTGCAAATCTAGTCACATATACAAACACAGGTGTTAGAGTTAATACTCAGCTCAAACTGCTTTCCACAAACATGAGCTGTTATTGTATTAAGAACTTCATTAAACATTAAAAAGTCTTGGTTTTTTGGTTTTTTTTCCCAAGGTATCCAACTTGTAGCAATTTCTTTATGAGAACTGTAAATCCATTTTCATTATTCCCTAAAGGTAGAATATTTTTTTTTTTTTCTCACTTACATGTATTGGGTTTGGGGTTGCTTTATGGTGTTACATTTTTTTTAAAATTCATATTTATGCTTATTATTAACAAGCTTAGAGAATCAAAGCAGGGTTGCTTTTTTTTTTTCCCCTGCATAAGGTCTTTAAAATAGGCCTGAAATTTTTTATAAAGCCTCACATTTTTTATATTTTTTTTATAAAGCCTTGGGAAATACATGCATGTAATACATAATTACAGGGGGAAATCTACATTGACAATACTTTCATGCAATTACATTTTTCCATTACATTTTATAAGATCCAGTATAACCATCTGGTTGTTGACTGGTAGATTCAGCATACAGCTGAAGATTCAGTTGTATCTTTGATTTTTAATAGTACTGTTTCCAGAGGCATTCTTTTAAACATTATTTTCCTCAAGTGTTTCTTCCTGTGTAAAACTTTATCTGGGTCATTTTTTTTTTAATATTAGGAAATGCACTTTTCCATGATGTCTTAGTCTTTTTTTGTTTTGGGTTTTTTTTTGTGGGGTTTTTTGGCACTTGATTTATATATTACACTGTTTTATTTACCTGGGTCTGCAGTTTTGAAAGCTTTTCATAGATTATATCTCTCCTCCTATTATCTTTTCTAAGAAAGAGTAAAACAAATTATTTGTTCTCATCTTTCCCCCCCCCCCCCCCCTGTTTTGGATGCCAGTATTTGAGTGTGTGTTTGTAGGGGATTACAAAGTATGGTAATAAGTTGTAATTGCATTATTGTGATTGTCTTCAAAGACCACTGCTGAAGTATTTGAGAATCCTTAGGAACAGCTTATTAAGAGTGTTTGTATGCCTGTGACTCTAACTTGAGTGCTTGTAAAGATTAGTGGCCACTTCGGTCTTCCTTGAACTTACTGGGTTGAGAGACTTATTTGAGTGGGGTTTTGTGGGTTTGCTAAATCATTTCATATAAGGCATAAAATGTTATATATAAACCAGGAATATATTAATATTTCTTGTTCTTCTAATAATGTATTTTGTTATGCTAAGAGGAAAAATACACTTTAAAAGTTCTTGGATGGTTGCAAAGCGTTGTTTTTTCCTCCATGAAAAAACATAAATACTTGGAGAATTTATTGATAGAAATTTTAATTCTTTAAATGTTACCTATCTGCCTAGCTTTTCCTTTTGTTGATAGTTGTAGATATTAATTCTTAATTTATGGATTTTTCTAATAAACGTACCTGATTAAAGAAATATTTCAAATTGTATAGGAAATTAAAAACTCCCACTGTGTGAATGTAACCTAAAAATTCTTTTTTTCCTCCATGTTTGACAACCATCACTATTTTCACCTTTAGTAACCTTCAAACTCTTACCTTGTCATTTCGCTTGTTAAATAAAATTAGTCTGGATGAGTACAGCTGAAAATTATTTCAAGTGTAAGTTGACATAGTGGACTCTGAAGGGGAAGGAAGATGATGGCATAAGCAAAAAGAGAATAAGCAGGTTCCCATTCTAGCTCTTCAGTCATCTGGAGCTCCCACCTGCCAACCCTTCCAAATAATCTCAGGCTACCTTTGTAATGATTTAATTGCCTTCCTTGTTGTCAGGGGATATACTACAGCACACAGTGATTATCTAAGACAACTAGAGGAAATGGACACAGACACTGAGTTCCATCTCAAGCGCGTTTCCTGTGCTGAAGCCCAAGACTCCTTTTAAACCCTGCCTCTTTTTTTTTGTGTAGAAAGCACCTCAAACCCAAAACCAACCAAACAAAAAACCAATTAAGCTTCTCAGATGTTTTCACAAACAGTATCATAAGCATATATTTGGTATGGAAACCTATGGTTGTGGAACTGTGGAACTGGGTAAAATAAAAATGGACACTGTGGACATTGGATTTTCCGTGAGGTTTTGATAGTTGTAACTGAAATAAGAATGTAAAAGGTAAGCTCTTAGTGATATGTGTTCATCTGCAGTCATCAATCAGTTGTAAACATTTGTATTTTATAATTGTTTTGTAGTAGTATAGGCTTATCTTTAGGCTTAAAATGATTCTAACTGCTCTTGGTTTTAAATTTGTGCTGCAAATGTAACCAACAGACCTATAAAGCCATTTGACAGAGATCTTTTTGGAGGAGAAAGGTGCTGTGTAAGTAGGCAATACTATATTTAATAAGTATGTGCAAGATAGTGTGTGTCAAACCATCCTGAAATCTTTATGCCATGACTTAGTCTTTTTGAATTAAGGAGCCCAGAGGGTGGCAGTGAAGGCAAAGTTATCCAGCTTGTCCAAGTGTTTCTCTCACAAAGACAAGCCGTGCTGAAAAGTAGACATTTTAGAAATCACCAGATTACCACTAGTAAAAAGAAAGAGGAAAAGGGAAAATTTTTTTAGTGTCCAGTTGAGAGGCGCAAGAGAAACCAAGATCTGAGACTACTGTGATCATTGTATTTTTTGCAAGGACAGACTGTTTTCATAATTTCTTATAATAAAAGGGAGTGAGAGTGGTTCAGAATAATCTGTTGGGAGTTGGTGGTAATTCTCACAGCTAATGGCAACTGGTAGTCAAGAATTATGGCTGTTTTTTGATTCCCACACTAACAGAGTTCTTAAAGGACAGAAAGATTTTCAAATCTGTATTCAACTGAAGGGTTACATGTATTTCAGTTAGAACTGTCTCACTTGCAAGTGGTTAGCATGATCTCAGTTTCTTGAATCGTGCTAAAGATTGTGGATTATTGCAGGTTATATTACAATAACAAAGATATATGGATTATTTTAAGATGCCTTTTGTGTTGCATCCATTTCACTGAAATGTTGTAATTTATCAATTAGCAACTTTTGTTTATATCCAAAATAAAATTAATTAAAATTCACTTTAATAAATGGGCTACCTTTTTTCAAAACTGACAAGTAATTGATAATAGCTAATTATCTGAACTTGAAATCAAGGTGAGCTGTGTATAGAAAATTCATATTGCCTCTAATCATTATAATATTCTATAGAATGTCTCAGTCAGGATGACTGAAACACGTATATGTTTGAAGTTGATTACTTCTGATGAATATTGAGGACTAGTCTAAAAAACATTCTTGTCAAATTTTTACATCACTTGCACCTCTTTGTGCTGTAGTCAGAGTGTGACTGCAACCATGTCTATCCCTGGCATGAAAGCGCAGTTGTAGGAGTTCTTAAGAGAAAAGTGGCATTGTTTTAAGGACTGGCTCACAAATGTCTAATTTATGTACACAAGGTGGCAGTACTTTGTTTGTGGATGATAGTAAGGGGTGGAATTAGATCTTGTAAAACCTTTTCCTCTGTAAAATATATCTATACACGTTATTTTACTGGTTTTATATTCTTATGCCAAAAAAAGGGGAAAAACCTACATTAACATAAGTATAAATATATGCAGAGACTGTATATTGGGTATGTTTCCATATATAGTATTATTTAGAAGTATTAATGCATTAAAATATTTTTAAATACATTTCTGAAGTTCTAATATTTCTACCTTGAAATACTTACAGTACATACAATAACCTGTATCTGAAAAACTTAGCGTTGAAGAAGATGATAAAGACAGCAAACTATGACATAACAATATCATTTTAGTCTAAATTGATCTCTGCTTATTATTTGCTCAGAAGTCTACAGTTCAGAGGTTTTGGTGCTACAGTGATCATAGGTGACTGTGATGTTACCAGAAATACCTAAATCTTTAAGAAAATTCACTAACCCTCATCTAAAGGTCATTCAAATTACATGTAAATACTCAAAAAATCTTTTCCTTCTTGTACCCTGCTGAGACAGTGGGCTTGTATCTGTACTATAATGTGGAAAGGGATCTTTTTTAGCCAAGATTCATAATTTACAATGTAATTGGGAGCCAAGAAAAATACACTAGGAGAATTTCATTAGGAAAAAGTCAGTCCTATTTTGCAGTATTTGCAACTTTGGAAGGTTCAGAAAATCTTGGGGTTTGAGATTCAAATATGTAAGCACCGTATTTATAAGAAACAAATACTTCAAAAGTTTCTTCAGAAAGTGTAGATAAAAAATTAATTTGGTGGTGGCTGAAATAAAAATTAAAGGCGTGGATATAAATGTGTTCTCTGGCTTTGTACCTATGATGGTCTCCATCTTGTCTGACCACACTGGGCTCTTGCTGAACTGAGGAATTACTGACATGTGTTAATTGATTGATGTAATCACAGGAAAGGACGTCATGTTGGTTTTCTATGATCTGCTACTTCCACTTACTGCTCTGCCTAGCGCAGAAACATTATTTTACACTGATTTAGTCTCATTGCTGTCCTAAACTTTGTCACAGAGAAGGTAAATTCTATTCAGGTGATTAATGGGGGTGAACTTAGTTTGACAATGCTCAGATCTTGTTTCATCATGATGAACAAAATCATGTCCTGAGGTGCCTAGGGTGCAGTGAGCCACACAATCAGGAAATGGGAATCATATTAAAGCCAATGGAGAATTTGATATTTATGAGCTCTGCTTACTGATACTTCCCTTGGTCTTATTGTGATAGAAATAAGCTTGAACTACTGTCATAATTTTCTAAGAAAAAAGCAGTAGAGATACCAAGCAGAAATTTAGTCACATGAATGCTTTGTCCAGATGGCAGGAGGAAATAGTGAGTGAACTCTTCTAAATCCAGGATTAAACCCAAAGTCACTAAAATCAAGAAAGGCATTAGGATTCCACTTAATGAAGTGCCATAACTGAAAACTTCATGCAGTTGTTTAACAGCTGGCTAGGATGGGAATATGAAGAGTCTTGTTCTGCTTTTTGGGGCACAATTTGGTAGTTGTTTGTTTTAGAGGAAACTGATACATATCTTCAGGCAGTTAAATAATGTGTAATTCATTCCATTCATGGCCTCAAGCAAAAGATTTAGCCTGCTATATCACTTCTTATATGTTTCCTGCTGTATCCAAGATGAATGTTAAGTAAAACACATCTCCACAAGCTTATAAGGATGCTAGCTGGTATAGGAAATATTTTAACATTTTGTCAACACTTTGAAGTAACTAGTAGTGGAGGTGATTAATCTTGTCAATGAGCGACTTTGAAGGCCTGGTAATGTTTGAGGCCATTACCTAGAGAATCTGTATGTGGAGTTACAGATTTCAAACTACTTGCTATGGCAAATAATTTTGCATTTTTGATTTGTGGAGAAATGTTAGGGTTTTTTTCCATGGGTGATGTAATTCTTTCTCAACCACAGTCATCCTGTGTACTTCTGCTGAAAGTACTTGACAAAAAATGAAGTTAAAGCAACAGGAAAAACTTACCTTTCAATCCGATATGAATGCATTGCTTGTGCTTTGGAAATTGCTTTGGCTGACTATTTACATCCTAAAGGAATTCCAGTCTTGCAATTAGAAAACAAGTTTTCAGTCCTCCTGTGAATGTTGGGAACCAAAGACAAATAGAAACTCAAATTGACCATGCCTATCTTAGGTACAGACTAGTAAGAATATACAGAAGGCTTTTATCTACATGAAAATTTGAATCAAAGTGTTATAGGACCGTGTCTAGCAATGAGTTACAAAGTCTTTTATGTGTTCTGCCATTAGTCCAGGAAATACTTGGAGCTTCCCTGTGAAACTTGAAAACTAGTAATTTGATCAGAATTAAGGGAGTGAGAACATAATCTTTTTAAATCATCATTGTCAGTACAGCCTGTGAATATCTTAGCATACAGTGGATAGTAAGGGAAGCAAGGTGCCCTCTAAATACAGATTTTGTACTAAAATTCTGAGTGGGCTTCAGAGTTTTCTTCTTTTTTTTTTTTTTTTTTTTTTTTTTTTTTTTTTTTTTTTTTTTTTTTTTTTTTTTCCCTCCCCTAATTTGCTGCCATTCCAGTAAATGTATCAAGAGAAATTTTGAACACGGTGGATGTCAGAACAACTTGGTAAATAGTATCTATTTGCAAACAGTGGACGTCTTTGCTCTAGCTGACCACCAGTATGCTCTGCTGTCTGCTCTGCTTACCTGTCTAAAAAAGTGTAGAGCAAACTTAGTACTATTCCTTCTGTGATTTCTCAAAGTTGCACATACAGAAAATATTCCTTCTTTCCACTGTTTCTGTCAAGCAAGCACACTAATTACTTTGCTTTTCCCCTAACTTCACTGGTGAGTGGGGAGATGTGCCTGTATTACTTTTATACAGAAATTACTTCTTGCACAGAGTGGCTGACAATTCCAACTCTGTCCTGGTTTAAGTGACTGCCAAATTTTAGAGCTGAGGTTAATAGGATAACACTGTCTTTTCTTTGGAAAGCTTTAACTATCAGCAAAGTTTAGTACTTTAATGCACTATAATATTACTATGGGAAAGTAGGGAGAGGTAGATCTGCAGTTATGTGATTTCATAGATTTTTATATGTATTTTATTAATAATGATCTGCTAGAAAAATCTATGAAATTATAGTTATGTATAATGATTTATGAATACATCCTCAGGAATTCTTGCCTGAACTCTTCAGAGGGGCAAATATACAACACGTGGAAATTTCCTTAGGTTTTTTTATTTAATTAGCTGCATAATTTCTCATGGTTTAGACAGTTACACTTTTGTAAATATAGTTGGATCAGTTTAAGAAATCATTTGATGCTGTTTGTGGTTGTCCTTCAGCAGAACATAATAATCACTGTCATATCTGAGATGACATGAAGGAATCACATGACTATTTCTGTTCTGTTTTCAGTGCAAAATTAGTTGAGGCTTGCTGGGAAGACATCTAAACTTAGGTTGTCAAGCTTTAGGATATTCACATCAATTAACTCAGCACTCAGCAAGAAGATAATAGCGTAGCATTGGGTTTGTTAAACACCTCTGAAAAATTAAGAAGAAAAAATATCAAATTCATAAAATTTCAGTCAAAATCTTTCTACTTGTTCTTCAATGGTGTTTTTTTCTATTGTTTTGGCTGACAATTTATTACTCTTTAATAACTTGATAGCGTTTGGTGTAGCCAGTGATACACCACCAAGATGTAAGTTCAGACAAGTAACAATAAGTCGTGTTTCTTTTACAAAACTAAAAGCTATGCTGATATGGAGGATGTTTATGAATATAAAAATACAGGATTTTAGAAGCAGCTTTTGGTCATTATGTAAAAGTAAAGAAACAGCTTGTACTGAGAAAACATAGAAGATTAGCTATTAAGCTTGGTTGTTATGTAGTTACTAAGTAGAAGTCATATAGGTAAGATGAATAATGTTGAAACTCAGCAAAGCGGGACCTAGGTATTTGTAAAAAATCGATAAAGCTTTGTGGCTTGAATCCAGCAAAATCAAGCTTCTCATTTTTGGCAAGAGCAAAGTGACGTAAAAAATAGCCAAACCTCCACTGTATCTGCCCAGAAGCAAAGATCAACCTGAGGAAGATGTCAGCCTTCCTCTCAAGACCCCAACTCATGAGCACAAGGAGATGTTACAGCTAATTAGAAAACGAAGCGAGAGAAGGTGGGGAATGGATGGGTGGGGAGGTGTGAGTTTGTGGGATCAATGTGTGTTTAAACATGGACCTTGACCAGGTACGTATGGTTTGGAGGACGTATCCCACCATGGTCCTAGCTGGAAATAAGACATACCTGCTTTACAATTTCTAATTGTAAAGTCCTTGTTCTATGCTTCGAAGCTATGAAACAACAACTGAATAATTACTCGGCCTCTGAATTCCTAATAAAGTCACAGCCATATCAACAAGACTCAGGGGACCCTAAGATGGGACGGAATGAAAAAAGTTTCTTCACTTCTTTCTGAATGTGTTTATAATTGCTCAGTTACAAAACTTTCAGCTATTGCAAATTGTCATGTTTTCTCACTTCAGTTTGAAAGGATGCAATATATCCCAATATTCCTTCTAGACAGAATATTTTCCAGTAAGATTGCATGAAAAGTTACCCTGTTAAGTATTTTCAGAATTGAATAACATTAGGTGAAGTTTGTGCATTATTAGGTGATATTAAAATCTGCATTTAGAGACTATAATTGGCAATCTCGTAAGATCATGATACATAGAAAGACATAATGCTCTTCCAGCTTCCAGTAAATACATTTGCTGGTATATACTCTGATTAAAAGGAGGTAGTTTTGCTTCATACAAATTATATAGAGCATCATCAAGCTTGTTTTCTGTTGTTTCTTCCAGTGTACCAGTAACAGACATGCTAGCCACATTGAAAGAAATTCATTATCATTTAATGAAGAGCCTCTGAAATTTGCCTTTAAGTTTGACATTTTTGATATTACACTTTGTTTGTTTGTTTTAAAGATATTGCTATCTCAGTGCATTCTTTCCAAGTTAAAGTGAAGTTCTAAGAACTTCTAAGAACATTCCTATCAAGATTTAGACTGTACTTCATGGCAAATCAAGTGTTTTATAATTTTAGCAAGCATGGAGAATTTTTCCTATGCTAAAATTTGTATGCTAAAATATTTCCAGTAAGGTACTACGTATGAAGTATTCCAAATTTCTCATACAAGCTTTGCTGTGATGCTACCCTTTGGGTGAGCTCTGAGAACTGCAGAACTCAGTATTGCTCACATTCTGTAATGTGTCTTTCTTATAGCACTCTTCAAAAAAATGCACTGAGCTTGATTTTGTCTTTCATCAGTTTTCCTAACTTCAGCAGAATTAAATGAATGTAACAGATCTACCAACTTGCTCCAGTTCTTAATGTATAAAGAGAATGCACCCCAAATCAATCTGAAAGATGCATGAATTATGATGAATACTGGATTTTGGTTTTTTCCTCTTTGATTATCTTGGCTCTTTTTCTGCTCTGTCATTGCTTTATATAAGCAGAAATTCACTACAAACATGAGCGTCCTTCAGCAGTAGAGGAGAAATATCGGATGTGATAGAACTGTTCTGCAGAGAGCTTCCTGATTTCCTGTAAAAGACTTCACTTCTTCTACTGTCTAATGGAAGAGGCTGCCTGTGTAAACCTTGTTCATCTCGTATAAATTTAGATCATAACTCTTAGCAATACTGCTGTTCCCATTAATAGGATTGAGAATATTTATCAAATTTTTATAGGGACTTGATGTTTCCACAGAACTGAGCCTTTGCAGTATTTAAATCATCTGTTTACAACTCAGTAAAAAAATAGTTTTATGGAATACGTTTCCATTTTGGAAAGGAGAAACTGAGGCAGAGGTTTTGCTGTTTTCCTAAGGTTAGCAGGAGAGACCATTGGTGAAATCCATTCTTAGTTCCCATGACCCATTGACCATTATCTGCAGTGTCAGTGTTTCAGGAAAGGCAGTCTTTAAAGCTGTACATAAATCAATAGCTAGTAGAGGTTAGGGTTTTGGGGTTTTTTTAATTAGAAAAGATCAGAGACAGAAAGGGGTTTGAAAGGGTAAATTTCAATAGGTAATATCAGCTGCCTATGTCCAAAGTGCAGTGAAGTTTATGTCAGCCCCTGTGGTATGAAAATAAAGCAGTGTGTTCTCCTGGTTGAGATCAATAAGTATAGAGCTGTATAAACAGTATTTTATTTTCAAAATATCAGATGAAGTTTTGTAGCAATGTACAGCTGGTCTGCAGCTGGACAAAATGAATCTGATCAAAACAGATCTAGCTGACCTGGCTTGTTCTAGCAGTCCCTAGGGGAACAAAGACCTCAGCAATCCCATCTAAGCCCTGGATGTAGACACATCACTGGCCAGAGATCTGGGTGATGCAGAGATTCACAACCTGCCTTTCCAAGCCCAGGAAATTCAGACTCGCTTTAAAAGGAAGCTTGGGACAATAAATCATGCTGTTTGCTGAGGACTCTCAAGATGTACTGTGTCGTGTGTCTCCAACCCACAACTGTCATGTGACAACTTTTTTTTTTTTTTTTTTTTTCATTTTAATGGAACTATTTTGAAGTTTATCCAGTCATTCTAAAAGCACACTTCAAAGAATGTTTATGGGAGAATGTTTATGCGAAAATGTTTATGGGGAGTTACAGCATGGAAGTACTGTTGCCATTTCTTATTTTTATTATTGAACTTGGAAGGTTTTTTTGAGAGAGAAAGAAAAGGCTATTTTTACTCTTACTCTATACTAAGTCTTAATGAAATAACACAAGACTACTTACAAAAAAAAAAAAAAAAAAAAAAAAAAAAACACTGAGGCCACTCTAACTCCCCTGAAGCATGTAAATGTAATTTCTAAAACCCGAGGAAAAATGAAATCCACCACTGCTCAAAGCCCAGTCTCCCCATGCATGAAATGGTTCAACTGAACTGGTGTATGCCCTTGTGTGATTTGTAGTTGGAGGGAGAATTATATCAATACTTCAAGGTTTTCTTCTTTGGACTGTTTCTTCTCCTTCGTACTTCTCTGAATTTGCAGTGTATGTGGTGGTCTGTCTCTGAACTTCACTCTGTGTGCAGCATCATTACAAAATGATTTCAACTAAAAATTGAGCCATGACACACATTTGGAGTCTGGATGTCATCCCACCCTCTCTGTACACTTCTGTGACTGTAGGACCTCAAGGATCTTGTTTGAATTCACAAGGATTTGTATAGAAATAGAACCTATAATCTTCAAACTCTCAGTCTTGTCTGTAGCTACTGTGCAGTCATTATTTTCTAAATCTGCACTTTTTTGCATTTAACAGATAACGTTATGGCAGTTTCCTTCACACTTGTCTTAAGGAAAAGCCACCATGACCTTTACTGTGTAAGGAAGTAGTATCTATGTAAGCAATTTTTCTCCACCAGTACACTAATCATAAAATCTTAAAATGGCTTGGGTGGGAAGTGACCTTGAATATAATTTCATTCCAATGTCCCTGCCATGGAGAGATACTCTTTTCACTAGACCAGTTTTCTCAGAGGTTCATCCAGTTTGGCCCTGAACACTTATGGGAATGGGGTATCCACAGGTCTTCTGGCCAACCTCTTCCAGTGCCTCACCAGGCTCATTGTGAAGAATTTCTTCCTAATATCTAAACTAAACCTATTCTGTCTGTTTGAAGCCATGCCCCCTTGTCCTAGCTCTCTCTTTATGCCCTTGAAAATAGTCCATTTCCATCTTTTTACAAGGTTCCTTCAAATACTGGAAAGTTGCAGTTAGGTCACCCTAAGCCTTCTCTTCTCCAGGCTGAGCAATCACGATTCTTTGTGCCCTTCCTCATAGCAGAGGTGCTTCATCCTTTTGATCACCTTGGTGTATCTCCTCTTGCACCCCTCCTGTGTGTAGCCCAGGACACACTTGGCTTTCTGGGCTGGGAGTACCCATAGCTGGCTCATGTCCAGCTTCCACCCCCAGCACCCCCAAGTCCTCCTGGGCAGGGCTGCTCTCGATCGGTTCATCCCCAGCCTGGGCTGGCACTGGGGGCTGCCTTGATCCAGGTGCAGCACCAGCACTTGGCCTTGTTAAACCTTATGAGATTCCCATGGGTCACTGCTTGAGCTTGTCTAGGCCTCTCTGAATGGCATCCCATCCCTCAGGAGTGTCAACTGCACCAGTCAGCTTGGTGACGTCTTAGAATTTGCTGAGGATGCACTCAACCCATTCATCTGTGTCATTGATGAAGATGTAAAATAACACTGATCCCAATATGGACCCCTGAAAGACATGACTTCTCACTTGATGGCCATTAGGACTCTGAACTGTTGACCACTGTAGCAGAGTAATTCAACAGTATCAAATCAGGAATGCAAATATTTTGCTGGTATTTTAGTGGGAAAACACCACTGAAACAGTTCAGGAAGGAAGCTATTATTTATTTTTATTATACAGAACGATGTTTGCTAAGGAATATGCATGGTCTTGCTGATAGTGAACATTTCCTTATGTTTCCTTATGACATTAGAGAGGTGGCCACAATAGATATAGGAAGCTATATTTGACATGCTTTTCCAGATAGGCCTTTTCATTTAAATCTGAATTCCAAAATATTTGAGTTCTTGAAAAAGTAAGAGCTACCATTTAATTGTTTTCCATGCTTAAGCATGATTATATGTGGCAAATCAGATTTCTGAGGGGTTAAGGGCAAGATTATTTTTCCTTGTTGTTTATTTCTGTTAAATCCATTATGGTATCTAGTTCCTCCAAGCCAGAAAGGAACTGCAGGCCACATAAATATTACTACTTATAAAAATCAGATAGTGGAGTTAAACAATTTTCTAAATTTCTCCTTTCTTGGTTTAATTGCTTGCTGGATTTACATTCAGTTGGGGTAACAAGAAGCATTTCATTTTAGGTAAGGGTACTAATAAATATTTGAAAATAGATATTTATGGCTGAAAGACAGAGCATAATACCTTAAGCAAAGAGCCAATTCATTTATCCGTGTAGCTCTCTGATTAGAGCTTGCATGCACCTGACTAGCTCAAGACATAAGCAGACACTGTGGTTTTTTATAAGTAGACACCTCGGTTTTTTATAAGTACTAGCATGAAAAAAATCTTACTGTTTTCCTGTGCTGTAAGTGGCAAAACTGTTTGGCAAACCTAATTTTAAATTACATTGATTTGTCTAAAGAATACCTCCCTGCTAATTACAACTTAATGACTGCTCTAAGATAATTGCTGTTAACTTGTATAACTAGTGACACTTTGCATATTCACTCCAGACAAAAAGTGTTTTTCAAATTCTGCTTGTGCTTTTCATTACAACTCTTAATCCTGTTTTACTGTCTCTGTGGTTAACATTGTTTCTTTTAGATGCAGTTCTTGGTCTTGAAATTAAAAATCACGTTAAAATGTGTATTTTGAATGTAATTCAAAAACAGCAGTAACAGTTGTGTGCAAGGCTAACTGACAAGTGAAAATACTTCTTATTAGTACAAATTATTAGGAAGCAAATATATTGGAGGAGATATATTGTTCATAATGGCAATAAAATTATCAATGAAAGATAATCCTGAACCAAGACTATGTATCCATCAGGGTATTAACTTCATCATTTATAGTTACGAGATTTTACAAGGGTTTATAGATCTGTCAGTAAAATGTTAATATTTTCACTGTTTTAGCTTTTAAATTACTCTTTCCTAGTGCAGTGGGCCTCAGATTACATCAGTTTCTTAACACTGTATGTGCTTCTGTGGTCTGAGGTTTGGTTTTATTACAGGAGAGATTTCGGCCATTGGAATATCTAAGTCATCAAAATCAATGGCTCTGAGTGTTATTTCATGTGCAGCTAACTTTTTTCTGCCTGAATTTAACACTTGAAATGCTCATATTTGAGAAGCACTGTGGTGTTGTGGTGTGGGATTTGTTTTGTTTTTTGTGATATGTGCTGTTAATTTGTTGAATGATTCCGCCTATGTACCCCTGTTTGTTCCCCTCAATGGTCTTTCCCTGTTTTTCTCCCCTCCAACTGTTCTATGTCAATCCCCCACTCAGCCTCCTCTGGAGTCTGCCTGTCATCTTGGGGCCTTCTCCTGGAGCTAGAAAATTCTTCCAAGGGCGTTGAGGGATAGGTCAGATCCAGAGGGTATCCCTCCCCATCATCTATGTTTAGTTTATAAAAATATCATTCATCAGTGTGCCCTCCCTGGTGATCCCTGATTTGCTCACCCCCTGCTTCTTCTCCTTGTCCCACCCCCAAATAAAAGGTGCTGGCAAGCAGCCTGGGGGGCTCTGCCTGGGCAGTTACCTGGAGGTGAGGAGGTCCCGCGCTGGGGCCCCAATAAACTCTTGTGACCTACTCAGCAGAGGCCAACTTTCTATCTCTGCCGTTGTTGCCTTGCACCACCTGTGCCTACTGCCGAGGTTGTGTGGGAGCCAAGATCCCACAGGATTGGATTAGATGGCGCAGGCAGCTGTCCGTACCTTTCCACACCGCAATGTCTGAGCTAGCCCGGGCGAGTGTGAGGAAGACCATGCATTAGGCTCCGTGACGCTATATATTTCTTCATGAGAAGTTTATGGTTTCCATGGCATATTTAGTGTTCTTTTTTCTTCCATGCTCCCTCTTGCTTCCCAGTCGTGCTGTTGGTTGTGATTTGAGAAACAGCAAGGTACTCACTTGCCTGCTTAGAGACAAATACAGTTAAATACCAGAGAAGACTTGCTGGCAGTCTGATGTTCATTTTGCACCTTACCAAGATGGTATGTTAATGTTTTTGGGGTTTTATGCCTCTTTGGTGGGTGAAGATCACTCACTCCCTCAAACTGTACACTCATAACCAGTATGTGGTGATGCCAATTAGCTCCAGGTCTGGGCTGGAGTCTCAGACTGTAACAAGGTCTCTTGTCCTCTCACAGGACCACTTACACCACAAATACTGTACTCAAATTTTCTCATTGGTTCCTTTCAGTAGCCACAAATACAATTTTCTAACGTTTCCAGATTTAGATCAGAATTATAATAGCTCTGTGTTTGCATGCACATACACCTATATATATATAAAATACATATACATACACACATACATATATATCTAAATATAATTATTCTGCATAACTGAAGGATCTATGTTATCATTTCTTACAGGTAGAAGCCTGCAGTTTCCTTTATTAACTGTAAGCTTTCATTCAGGTCAAAGAATGTAGGGATCAATTGGGTAAGAAAAATTACGGCGTTTCAGATTACTTATTTTTTCTCGTTTGTTAGAGTATTATTTTTAAGCTCTAAAGGTTTGTGAAGTCATATACCTTGATTCTAAGAAATCATTGCCCTTATTTATATGTGTGAAGTTATCAAGAATATGGGCCTAAATTTGAAGCTGCCAGTAGACTTATCTGAAACACAGTGATGCAGTTTTGTGCAGTTTTGTGACTTTTGAAGAGACATGTTGGCAGAGAAGCTTTATACCAGTAAAGGTCTTTGTAGACCTAAGTAATTTTTCGTGTCTACAGACCAGGTGGGAAGATCAGTATTCACAGGTGTGTGTTAGTCAATAAATTTCTGTAGTTTCTGTAACCCAGATGGAGAGTTTTCTCCTAACAGCAATTGCTAAAAGTTGAGCAACATTATAGTTACGTTGTTTTCACTTTGAGATTATTTTGGTTTCAAAATAGTTTTCGAAAGCAACATATTAAGAAATTGTAACCATAAGAGGCAATCTTAGGTTTATTAGTCCTTGAATGTCATAAATTTTGGAATGTTTTCAGTGTGGATATGTTCAACATCGCAGTGCTCAGTTATCTTACATTTCTAGTTATCTTAGTTTTCTAGTTATCTTTCTGTGGCCTTGTAACTCTATTTTGAATTAAAAGTATGTAGGTAAATTTTTAGTTATGTTCTTGATATCATAATATTGTTTGATTGGCTGGTTTATGTCAAACCAGTTTGTGCTTTTTGCCTTTTTCTTGCTCCTGATTGCACTGTAAATTTCACAGGATATGATATTAATTTCTTACATTTAAAAGCAAATGCAATAAAACTGAATTGCCCAACAGTCTATCAGAGAACTGTATTCATAAAATATTGAGGAGATCTAGGGAAGGCTTGGTATAAGCATTTATTGGATAATATTTTCTGATTTAATAAATAAGCAGTGGCTTCCTAAATTTTTTTCCTGTTCTCTGTTTTGATATTTTAATGTGTTACACAGTTCTAAATGATACTCATTTGCAAAGCAGGAAGTGAAAAGATTTTAGCTTTGGCCAGCTCTGATCCAGACATATATATTAGCAAAGTTCTAACTATAGTTTTATTTCTTTATTCCTTGGCTCATTTTTGGTAATAAGTAATTTTGAGTATAAAAAATCTTTTTTCTTTCTGGATGATTGTTTGTTTTTTAATACATTTAGTACAACTGATAAAAGCGTGCTCAGTAACATTGGGCCAAGAGAGCTAAGAAATTCAGCCTTGGCACAGAGCTGTTGCCACCATGTCCATGTTAGGTCCCTGACAGAGAGGGATTAGTCCCCAGATTTTATGGGGCACGCTTCTGAAATTTGCCACAGCTTTAAATAATAACTTTTCATCATTTATTTATCAGTATAATCCTGGGTTGTTTCTTTTTTAGGTTATGCTTCTTTGTTATCTGATTCAGCAATATCATATATATAAATACTTCCAAAGATACATATGACAATAATCTGACATCATTTTGATGGATTATTGCAACAGAATTGAGATGTTCCTTGCTTTCTAGAAAAGGTTAATTTGATTTTTTTTTGACCTTTTCTTTGCTGTCATGTTTAACAAAGATTAAAGGGTAAAAGCAATAAATACACAATTCCTTTTATTTTTCCTTATGTTGTAAAGAAGTCAGTTGTTACAAGCAATTATGTATTGTGTGATTGTCCATAGAGCAGAGGCAAATCAGGTCATATAAAATGTTTCTTCTCTCTCTGCAGGTTGATTTACATGAGGATGATCTATAGAAAGGGTAAAAGGAATTAAAACTGGGATTAGATTGACTTATGCAAGTTCTAGAAAGCACACAAAAGCACATAAATTCAATTCAATATTTTAGCTATATATATTTTTTTCTTCAAACTAGATGTGCCATTACCTCATTCTGTTAGATGTTAGATGGTCTTCCTATTTTCAAAAAAACAGAAAGAAATGAGGCAAAGAAATTTTCTTTAACCTTTTTTATGTTTATATATTGTTTTTTTCCTCCCTTTAATTAATATAGCTGAAGATGGTGAAGGTTTTCTTTTCCCAGTAGGAGAAAGTGAAGACTATTTCATTTAGATTCCAAGATGTCACTGAGAAGGGGAATGGAGTCACTCAAGCCACATTAAAAACTTTAACCTTCAGAGCTGGCACTACCTGGAAGGATTAAAGCATACATTTTTAAGGGCCACACAGTCAAGTGCTTTTGCATTTGTGCAGATAATACAGCTTTGACCCTGACTGATAGAAAAAGTGTGCAACTGAAGTTGTAGAGAAAATTAGTCGTTAATGTAATTTTGACTGCCTTGTGGTGTTTTTAGACACTGAGTACTATACTTCATTTTTGTTAGATTAGTTGTCTCTCTGTGAGTAAAAATTAGTAAAAATAATTTGAAAACTTTTAGAGCCATTACATAAATTTACAAAATGTTTTTTAGGTTCAGAAATTTTATCAAAGAGTAAGAAGTGTTTCATAATATTATTGCTCTGCTAAAAGCTATGTATGATAATAAAAGCTTCTTTTAACCTCAGTGTCCATTGACTCTTCAATTATACTTCATTTGCTGAAATTCTGAATGAAGATAGTACTAAAAAATACATTGTAATGATTTTGTTGTTGTTGTTCACATTACCAATAGCAATACAGTCTCATTATTAGGAATTATTTTTCTGGAATAAATAATAAAAATATTTTCTCATGGCTTAGTTACCTGAATAAGCCAGTTAACAAAGATGAATATGTTCTTCAAAATCATGTCTGACAGGAACAGAAGAAATTTTCCATGTACATAGACTGTGTTTAGTGCTCTAAATCCTTCCTTATTTTAGGAAAATGTGTAGTTCTGAGGTTACCTTATATTAAAAACATAGTCCTGATGTAAATATTTATTTCTTTTCTCTGTGTATTCATGAGGTAAGGTAACCTTTACCTAATGATAAGAATTTCAAAATATTTCTAAATACCAGGCTCTCACATTTTTCCAGGGTTAAATATTTCTAACAGTGTTAAAGGAACTGTCAGAGATGTGCTGTTCACTAGTAGTAGTGAGTTTTCATTGTACATTTTAGAAGAAGGAAGCAGGGAGAGGGGAAATAGTTATAGGGGGCTATTGTTCAGTTATTGCCTTATTGTAAGCTGTAAGAATTAGATGGTTGCTTTTAAAATCGAAAATTGCCCGGATTAACAGTTATATCAGATTAGGAGATAATCTGTTGGAGGTGGTAAGTGGAAGAAAAAAGTCCCTGGGTATTTAGGTGTGTCTTTCAAAAGCATGAAAAAATCAGCAGTACTTATTTTCTTAGAAATTGGCAAGTAGTTTAATTTTGTGTTCCGTTCAAGAGTTGATTTAAGTGTCAGAGTAAGTGATTGGGGAATTGAAACTGAAAATTAAAGTTGAATATATTGGATCAGAAGAAATTCTTGCAATTCATCCAATATAATACACTTTAAAAAATGTATCTGTGTAGAAAATAGCACAGTAGTCATGCTAGCTGATCTAATGAACAACTGATCTATATTAATGGGATTGAAAATGTATTTTATGTTTCTGTGATTTCTAAGTGGTATGTTATAAACAATGCAGTTGGAAACATATTGTAATATAGACTCAGTCGCAAGTACATAATAAGCTCCTGTTTAATTTCATTAATTAATTAATATTCATTTTCTTGCTTACAAAAATCAAACAGGAAGAATAACATAAACTCCTCTATGTTTTATTTCATATTCATCACAGTTACGATAAGGCAAATGAATAAGCTTTTTTCTCATCTATACAAGCTTCTCTAGCAATGTGTTGGACCACCATGATCGTGTAACATTTCATGTCCTGATGAATGCTGACTCATGCAGTAATCTGAAGACATACAAACATGAATTTAAAATTAATTTTCTTATATTTTGTCCTCGTTAGAGTGCATTTGTAGTTCTTCCCTAGAAGAAAGCTGTCAAAGCTTAAAGTTCTCAACAGAAACTTTTCCAAAGTAGTAAAGAAATGGAAATTCACATTTGTGTAATTTTCCAAAGTGCTTGTCTGTATACATTTCAAGCAACTTACATGTTCAGAGACTATGGGGAATATCCATATAAAGACATTCAATTTAAAATAATATTTTTCTGTAGTGTAAACATGTAGCGCTATTCATTTTCAGTGAAATGTATGGAGCCATTTGCAAAATGAAGAAACTGAGATACAGTACATTTTACCTGTGGATTGTACTCTTGATATTTAAAAGTGATTTACTGTCTTATAACAGTAATTTTACTGTGTCTTCCAGATGTGTGGAGGTGATTGCCAGAGAAGGACGGAACTTGAAAGAACTGTATTTAGTATCCTGTAAGATCACAGACTATGGTATGTAATATATCTTTATTTTTTGTGAAGATTGAACTGGAGTTCACAGGGACTGTTATAAAAAGTGCTGGAAATGTAGAGATAAAAACTTTCAAAACCTTCATCCATAAAAATAAGAAATTTATAAAAGTGTTTCACTTGCTTAAAAATATCTGTGGTTGGAAGTATGTAAGTCAGTGTATATATTTGCTGCGAAGTATCCTTATAGAATTGGCAATTACTAGGCAGACTGGGTAGGGTCCCCTTTGAATAGTCCTGGAGATCAGGAAAACATTTGAGAGAAAATCAGAATATATATATGTGTTTCTAGATGCTGTAAAAGCATAACTAAACAAGCAAGAATATGGATTGATCACCTGTTACAGGCAATAAAATTTGAATGAGGCTGATGATCCTTTAAAACTGCTGTTATGGTAAAATAGAGGGTAGCATCTTAGGAATTAAGTCTCCTTTCTGATAGGCAACATAGAAATACAGATTTTTTATTTAGACTAGAAAAACTTCTAATGCTTGTTGGAAAGGTAGCTTTGTTTTGTCGAATAAGATACTGACCTTAAATAAGATACTTATTTTTGCCATAAGGCCAGATTCTCAAATGTCTGTCTCCAACTTACATGCCTAAATTTCAGTAGGATTTACAAACAGTATATTTGAGATGTTCGTTTCAGACTTGCTGATTATTTTGTTTCTCCTGCTATTTTTTAACTTTATTCTCCTTAGATTTTATTAAAGAATTACTACATCAAAGTGAGAAATCATTCCAGTGGTCGCAAAGTCACTCTTCTATTTTCCTTTTCAAATTCTGCACTTCACTGGGGTTTGTATTGTGCATTCAAGGGTATGTTTTTCTGCAGAGTTCTGCTCAACTTATGTCCACAGTAGTGGAACAGGAGGTTGCCATGCAGCTGTTGGCTCTGCAGAGCTTAGAGAGTGGCAGAGGAAAGGGAACACGGGCCTTTACTGCCCTTTCTTCTGGTCTGCTGTTGTTTGTACTTCCATGGGCAGAACAGATGTTGTCAGAGTTGAACATTGATTTTCTCAGCTCAACACCACTGGTCCAAGATGAATGTCTGAATTTGCGAAATGTCTTGTGGAAATTCAGGGAGGGAAATTGTCTGTAGAACATAAGGTGATAAGAATGAAGGTGCTTCTTGTCACTGCTGCAGGGAGAGAGGTGCGGGACAGGATCAGAAGGCAGACTTGTCCCTTCTATCTGTGCACGGCAGGTCGACGGGCCCTACTCTTGTCCCTTCTGACTTGGACAACCCATGTGGAAAGAGTTATTGTGGGCATAATGGAATCTATGTCTTGACAATCAGTAATCTCTCAAACTGATTTCACCCTTCATTCACTGCAGTTACTCAGAGGAAAATGTGTTTTTTCCCCAAAGTGGGGAGCAACTGAAGTACTAAAGCAAAGAAACCTAAGACAGATAAAAGAGAAAACCTTGGAATGAATAAAGAGAGAGAAAAGGAAGTATTCATAGCTAGATGGAAGGCAGGAAGCATGTTTCAGGGGATGAATGAGTGGAGAATAAATGTAGCATTTGGCTGATTAGCTCTATCCAACCTCAGTTTTTCTTCTGTATACTAAGGCCCATCTGTCATTATCGTGTTGTGATCTGCAGTCACTTAGCATGACTGCACTATTACTGGGACTTTGAGAATATTTTCTGTTGATAGTGTTGCTACTACACTTTACTATTCACTTAGAACTATTTTTGCTATTAAGGATCCAGTAAAACTTCTGCTATACTGATTTTTGGTATGTTATTGATTAATCATGCACATTATAATCTCCAGCATGTTTCAGCATGCCAACCTGACAAATAAATTCTGCTTTCAATATCTGAGCTGAAAATGTAAAACAAACTGTAACAAAGCAGTTACTAAGGAAGACAAGATTTTGCCCTAGATTAAAAATGAGATGGCAAGTGAATGTTAATTAGGTTAACAAGAGTGTTGCAGGGTTGAGCCAGGCATCACCCTTTTCTCATTTTTTTTCTAGCAGTTCAGTTGAAGACTTTCTTGCATTTGCTTTTGTTGCTGGTAAGTTAAAAAGTGAGCCCCATACAGTGCCAAACCTTTTATCAAAGAATCTGTCCCTCTTCTCATGGGGAGAAGAGCAACCATGGTTCCTCATAGGCTTTTGAAGCCCTCATGTCCTCAGTAGAGAAAGTCAGCTGAGGAGCTGCCTGACTTCAGGGAACCTTTTAGGTTCCTTTTAGGTGGTGTCCCATGGTCTTACAAAGACTTAACAACTTCACACATGCAGTTGTTCGGGCTCCACCATGGGGTGTCTGAGGCTCTCTGAGGCTGTGACTGGGTGGAAGCACGCAGTTCTGTGCAACAGTGGGGTTTTTTTATAATCCTGAGGGTGAAACACAGAGTTGTCCTTGCTTTGACAATTAAAATCTTGACACCAGTTTTGTACAGATGCAGGATTTTGAAAGCACTCTTTGAAACTGTTCAGTGGCAGGGTTTTTATGCTACAAAAGTTGGCAGAATTTTGGTGTCTGGGACAAGATCATAATTGCTTAGTAACTCAGCTGGGGAAAAAAGTGTAATATTGCTATTTTTCAGCAAAATTTTTAATCCTTTTGTAATAAATATGATTCACCAAATTCGATAAATCAAAATTTTGGAGTTTTATTGAGAGACAAAATGACAGTCTCGGACAGCCACAATTAAAAGGCCAGCATCGAGCCCGGGATCGGCGCTGGGTGAACGCGGCAACACACTTAGCTAGTATGTCACCCCCCAAGTTCACATTTCTGGCTTGGAGCAGTCTCTTTTTATACACTGGATCGCTGAGAGAAACTCGGGACTCCGAGGTTCCTCCTTCTGAGGCAGCCTCATTAGACATTCATGTTCCAGTTCTGGGATTCTGAATAGAGTTGCTCGAGAAGACAATGCCTTTAATCGTCATGTCCAGGTGTGGTGTGAAGATGTTAATTTCAGGAGGAGACGGATAAGATATCGATCTGATGTAATCATCTGGTTCTCCGGGCTTCCATCTCCCTTTTCCGTTGTCTTTGTTCTCCCTTTAACAATTCCTGGCAGAGGGATCCTCGTGTCCCTGTTTCGGGTAATTCCTATCATAGTTTCCTCGTGTCCCTCCTATATCTTTTCTAGCAAAAGAAATTCCTGTACCCTTCTCTGTGCAGCTTTCGTCTGAGTTAACTCTTGTATACTGGATGAGAAACAAAACTTATATTCACAGGGGTTGAATTACATCTTACATCTTTTAACACGAATTAACTTTAGGACATATATCACAATTTGATACATTAATTTACCAGCAGCTTCAGTAAATAAAGAGAATAATTACAGCAAAACCTGTTACTGTTATCCTTCAATTAACTCAATAAGGTATGTATGTATGAGGTAATTTTATGTCCTCTAGAGAAGGCAGTGTAGTGCAATCTTGGTCATTTTATTAATTTCCTTCTTTTGTCTTTCTAATTTCTGCATAGGATAGATAGTATACAAAGATACCAGGCATACATGGTTTTTATGTAATTAGTATTTTTAAGGTGCATGAAAATACTGTATTTTATTTGGAAACCTAAAAGGTTAAATAACCCCCCCGACACTCTAATAATGTAGCCATAGGCTGCATTCCTTTCTCTGATATTTTTCTGACCAGAAAAATATTCTTTATAATATACGGACAAATTAGGATTCAAGCAGCAATTGAAGTACACATACTGAGAGCTATTAACTGATGAAGAAAGAAAGCATTCTTTATTTTATGTTACATTACAAAATAAATAATTTTGTATTTTTGTATACAAAAAATGTGTTTTGTTTACTTCTGAAAGAAATTATGCTATTATATCCTTTTTTAGGTCTAGCATAATTTTCTCAAGATATATTTTTAATTCATGATGTCTGTTAGAGTGTAACATGCTAGGATGTTGACAATTAGTTTACAAGTTTTTTTACATCCAACACATTGTTAAATGCTAAATAATCACTAGAAGGCATCTAGATTGACAGATTGGCATCTGAATTAGTATAACCAATGAGATAAACACCTGTTTGCCCAAGAGCACATACAGAGTAAAGTTTAAGCTAAACATCCTCATAGCATTTCACCCTTTTTTAGGCAATCATGAATTAAGCATGGATTGTCAGTATTATCTTTGAATTTCTTGCCCTTTTTTTTTATTTATGTCACAACTTTAGCTTCACTTAAACATGGTATGTTTTGTATTTAAGCTTTTTCTAAGAACTGGTGAGGAAGCCGGACTTTCTCAGCTGTGGGGAGACTGTGTGTCAAATGAATTAGGTTTGGTGTGAAGATGCACAGCAGTGAGCTAGGGCAGCAAGCACACACTGAACTGTGTAACTGTCTCTTCAGTTTTATGCTCTTCAATTTTATGTTATGGGTTTTACTGATATCCTTAGTGCTGGGAATTTGTTGTAAGTAAATTATTACTTATCAAGTTTGTAATAGTGCAGAGTGCTATGCCCTCTGAAACACAAAAGTGAGATTTTGTGTACAAAGATAAAAAGTTTCTAAACTAGCCTGTGAAGCAGGAGTAGGTGTTTTAAGGGTCTGATTTTGCAGTAATGTTAAGTGTATATTTACTAAGAATTTCTTTACAACCACATTCTTTGCAAGATAAAAGTCTAATAGCTTACTTCCACTTTAAAAAAGTAATCAGACCACTGTTTCCTCTATGGGTGCAGAAAATAATTTCAAGACAAGCTTTAAATTGTAAGTTTCCACTAACAGAACACAGAGGGGGGAAAAGCAAATCCAAACACCACCACCCCCAAAAAATAAACCCCTAAAGAAAAATTATTTGAAAGGAGGTATTTAAATCCAGCACTTTGTACAGCTGTGCTTTGCAAAACCACCAAAGACCTTTCTGAAAAAACAAGGTGCCGAAATAGTCATTACTAGGAGTGCAGTTAGCTGAGTGCAGGGAATAAATTTATTTCACAATGCTGCCTGTCAAGTAACCTGCAGAAGATGACAGTTGTCTTCACAGCTGTCTTGTAGAATTTCCGTTGCCTAGTTTTTCTAGATTTTGTGTAACTTAAAAAGTCTCTATTTCTAGCTGTAAAGTAATTGCACAAAGCTTTTCAAAAGAAATGCTTGGCACAAGGAGCTGAACTGTGGTGTTTTGCTGAAAACGTTGGGATTCTGAGTATTGAGAAAGAGCTCTCTAGATATGTAGCCTTTTGCTTTTCTTAAATGGGTACTATTCCTTTTTCATATTGCCTGCTTTCAACATTTAATGATGGATTTAGTGTCTGTGAGGACACAAGTGGTTTTTTAAAGGTTTTCGTTCTGCTGAGGGTGTTTGCTGAAGCAAAAAAATTAGTTTCAACAAACTATAATGTAATAGTTTATATATTAAAATGTTATAGATAGGGTATAGCTGTTACAAGTAGAAGTCTGGAGGAATGAGATAGCATTTATACTGAATCAAGTCCAATTGTCACAAGAAAAAACGTAACTGTAACTTGTCCTTAGTTTTCATAACTGCATTATGGATTCTTTTCTCTGAAGTGAGATACCACTAACAATATTAAAATACTTTCCCAAGATACTATTAAATGCTAATGTTTAAATATTTAGGATACATATGCTTTCTATCTTAAAATAGAATATTTTCATTATCAAGGGATCAAGTTGTCCTGCTGAGAGTTTCTTGTGTTTTCTCTCCAATACTTAGCATTTGTCATGCAAATCATAAAGAATAAGCATTCTGTGGGCATTTTCGCAAAAAATAATGTTTAACGTCTGCTTCTCACTTGGATTAGCAAATCTCTCTAAAGCTTGATCTCACTAAAACTTTCTTAATATTAGCTTTTTTAAATATATATTTTTAAACACTGTGTCTTCTGTATAATATAACTACAAAAGCAAATACATGTTTGGGGGGATAAGAGCAGCATTTGTGGATAGACAGAATGGAACTGGTGGTAATTACATTTCTGAGTTTAAAATATTTAATCCTTACCCATTACTCGTTTGCATTCTCTTCCTCAATTTATATAATTTAAATAAATACAACTTTCATTTTGTCTTTTAAAATTATTTTGGATTGTTGCTATATTGAATTCCAAGCTTCTCTTCTCTGAAATCTTTTCCCTATTAGGTTTTCCTATCCCGTGGTCTTTCTCTTTTGCCCTCTTTTAATGACACAATGAGAGCAAGCAGTGATCATGACAACCATGTTTATGCATGTAGGTAAATCATCAGATAAACTTTTAAGGACCAGGGCTTCGGCTTCCTTCTTGAGTCGTGCTGTGTATGTTATATATATAATATGTGTATGTATGTATGTATGTATGTATGTATGTATGTATGTATGTATGTACTTGCTTGTATAAAGTGGTGGTAATATAGTAGTATCTAACAGCTATATATATGTGTTACCCTGGTTTTTCTGAGTTTTTTATTAGCCTTTTGATTTTCATAAATGGAGTCAGATCTTTTAGTTACTGTAGAATATTAGAGCAGTTCTTCTACCTTTCCCACAGAAGTAATATAAACAAATCCTTTGTTTTTCATTCTTTGTCCTTTGTTTGCATATTTCTAACCTGAAAACAATTGTAACTGACAATTCGTCTGGCCACTGAGGCTGAGGGGTAGAAACCCCAAAAAGCCAATCTTCTGCTAGACCCACAAATGTATAAAAGTAAAAGAATAAACAAAGGGGTGTCTTCTCTCCACCCTTTCAGCTGGAAGCTAGATCAGAAGAACCTCTGCAGAAATCTCTTGTCTTCGTGTGATTTCTTTGTGTTTCACGGTGACATATATGCATATATATTGCTTTCTTATAAACTTTTTCCTCTTTTTTTCACAAAAACATTTTATCTCTATTTTTTGTTCTGTTCATTATTCAGAAACCTGAACTCACTGAAGTCAGCCAGATTGTTGATGTTTTGTGCCAAATTTTGAGGTTCTTTGTTTAGTTTTAGTATTTGTTTTCTGTGTATAGGTTGCAACTTGAACTTCAGTAGACTGTAAGAATTAAATTACATGAAGAGTAAGTAGGTAGAAAGCAATCTGTACCCTGTTGTATTTATTAATGGTACTTACTTCCTCTCATAAGTAATGGGCTAGTAAAGCTAGTAAAGGGCATTAAAATGTTCACTCTTTCTGAATTCTGAAGCAAGTGTTTCCATTGAAACCCTGGTAATTATGGGGATCAATGAAAGCTTATTCTAACAATAGCGGTGAGTTTCAGAGTTTTATGTAGTTTAACAAACCAACAGTACCTCTTATAACTTACTGCCTCATCCTTCATTATAATGGCATTACTGTTTATGTTGGAGAGAATAAGGGGAGAAGTTGGAGTCTTTTCACGTATTTCAAAACCTCTGAAAATTTCCCTTCAGCTAGGAGGAAAAATGACAGCGTAGAGCTTTTGTATGGACTTCTAAAAACTTGCTTAGTTTTGTAGTTGCTCACATAGAGTCTTGCAGGTATTGATACCTAATTTTGTTTCCATAAGGGATCCTGTTAACATTGAAACCAAGAGACTTGTTAGTGTCAGGAAAAATAGCTGTGTATTGATGTATTTTGGTAATGGAACCCTATCAATTCTGTTAGGAACTTTTAGGAACGTTCAGGAGTGAATAGAAAACTTTAGTCACACGTCTGTGGAAATCATTAATAAGGAAAAGTCAAATTAAAACTTTACTAAAAGTAATCCCCGTAGTAGAAAAGATCTCTTGTACAATCTTGTCAGCACCATATATAATTCATAACTATAAAAACCTCAAATTTCCTTTCTGTGCAAATTTTATCAGTACTCTCAATGTCACAAAAATGACATGCAGTTTTCATTAGAAGTTGATTTGAGATACCACTGTGCATCTTCAAGACCCATACAGTGAGATAAATTACTGCAATAGCGTATTTCTGAAATAACAGACAGTTGTAAATCCTTTGTTCTATGGTACATAATAAAGGATTTTCTGTATGAGCAGTGAGATGAGACAAACTTTCAAACTATTTTTTGTCATACTGGAAGATGGATTGCCCCCCTTAACCTGTACCCTTAAAAGTAATGTAGTGAAATAGCCAGCTGGAGAAAGCTATGAATGTAGATGCATTTATGAATTGTCAAGATGGACAGAGCAGAAGCCTATGATTTGTACACAATTTCTTGTTCTGAATGTGGAAAACAGAGATGTATTGTATTTCAGGATTGATTTGTCCTGTAGAGAGATCCACAGGTTCTGTTATTTTAATTTAAGCTTTTCTGTGGGAAGCATAGTGCTTTGTGTTGTTATTTCAATTCTTCGGTGAGAAATTTGGCAGCAGTTTATCAGTCATAATAGAAAGTTTAATTTTGTGCTGTTTTATCACTGGAGAGAGCTGCTTAAGTTAATCTTCAGTAAAAATGCAACTCATTTCTGAGTTCCAAGACACATATTTCTGATACAACAAAAATTCAAATGGCCACAACCTCTGCAAGTACTGCCAAAAATAGATGTTCATGTCCTTGCTTTATTTACTGTGTTAGGAGACTTTAGTATAATACCAAACTTCCATTTAACTCAAGACCTGGATCCTGAGCTCTTGTGTTAGCTGTATTTTCTTTTTTTGTGTGACCTAAAAAGGTAACATATCACTTTGTTCCTCCAGTGCCCTCATTAACCCCTGTATTAATACCAGTGTGGCTGGGTGCCTCTCCAGTGAGCTACCCACACAGCATCAGTAATATATCTAAACATTTGTCTTTGGAGCTCAAGACTGATTTAAAGTGCAAATAAATGATTACATGTAAATTGTGCCATTATGATCATATTATGAACATTACAGTAATTGTTGCTTTGGGGTTTTTTTAAATTTTGATTTCCCCCCTCCTAAGGCTACCAACAAAATGTATTGTCATTTTATACTTTCATTTCAAATGGTATCTGTTATGTCACACTGCAAGGAAGAATACCAGTTCTAACAGAACATTAGATATGCAGTCAGAGGTAGATTTACTTAACAAAAACAATTGTGAAACTATGTAGCATGAATTTATTTCTGGCTTGGATAGAATAATTTAATTTAAATATTTAAAACATTTAATATTTTCTGATAAACACCAATTACAGCTCACATTAATACACTGTTGCTATAATCCAATTTTATATTTCGTTCATTGTACTTCTGAATTTCTTTAAAATTTACCCCTAAATTACATTATTTGTTGACTAGCTATTAACAATATACTTAAAAGCCCCTACATTTAAAATTATACAAAAATAAAACTAGTATTACTCTCAGAGGGGATTATTTAACATTCCTTCTCGTAATTCTAAATTTTAAAGCAGTATTTGTATTTTTCTCCTAGCAAGTGAAAAAGAACTCAAAAAGAAGGGGAAAAAAAGAATTTACCAAGTCTTTTTCCATTTAATGGGTTATGATACAGAAGTCTTGTTGATATATATAATGATACAAGTAAGGAGTTTTACCATATTTTAAAGTGACTGATAGTTTGCAGTTGCAATTTATTTCTCCTCAATTCTAGGAGCCAGTTTTATGAGACCTCTTTTTACTGCACTATAAAACATATTTTATAAATTAGAATTTAAAGTTAACATGTTTCTACAGTGTTGCCTAAATGAAAGTGACTGTTTTCTTTAGTTGGCGAACAAAAGGGAGAAGCTCATTCACAGTTCTTAAACATATAAACTGATGTTTAAATTTAGTAAGTAATAGAGTTCTTCCGTCATAATTGCTCAAACTAAATTAAATCTTCTAAAACATACTTTTTTTTTGTTGGAAGAATTTAATTCTGTATTCTGTATTGTACGTTGTCTCGTTGTTGAATTCCAGTAATACTCAAATTACTGAAGAAAAATCTGATTTTGACCGTAATCTATCTGCTGCCTTAAGAAATTCTAAAAAATAATTTGAATTTGTCAACTGCTTTGTAGACATACCAGTAGTGTAGTTATTTTGAATGCCTAAGTGTTTTTAAGAAAAAATCTTATTATGATTTCTGTAGTCTTCTGTAGTAGGATTATGCTCAGGGAGTGAATACCTAAAACCAAGTTTTTTTCTTTAAATAGATGAAAAATTAGTAATTAAGATATTGATGTGGCTGACTAGAATAAAAAGGAAACTAAATTGCTATAACCACAGCAATATGATAAGTCCTATTTTAGAGCTTTATTTTTTTTAATTAAAAAATTAAATGTTTAATTAAAATAGTTTAGTGCTTAAATGTTTTTGACAATTGGAAGGAGAACATGAAAACAAATTCTAACTTTACTACTTATCTGCTTTTTTACATGTTACTGAGATCTCACTATGAATATGCATTAATAGATCTCTTACGTGTAAGTATTGGATTTGCCAAATAGTTAAATATGAAGTAGTAGGGACTGGATTTGCTATTAGTTTGAAACATGAATTACAACTCAACAGCAAATACGCTATAAAAAATTTAATAACATGGGTTTTTATCAACTTGTCTAAGAACAGAGGATGCATCCAAAACCCTTTTAATTTATTTAGTGAAATATAATGAGTGATACTTCCCCTCTGCATTCCTGTCATTGTGATTGTGGGTTAGCTTTATTGTGACAAAAGCATTTGATTTTTACATCTGTAATGAATTATACAAAGAAGTTCATGCTGTCTTTGTAACTCAGTTATTTTGTAAATGTATACTCTTCACAGCAGAGAACAGAGTGTAGAAACTGTTCTGTTACCAATGGAGGGAATGTGATTCACTTCCTAATAATCAAGTAATCACTCTGCTTTCAAAAACTAATAAATTGAAATGAAAATTTTGTTTTGGTCAACTTCAAATATTTGAAGAGTTTTCTATTAAAAATTAGTCTCGAAGTAGCTTTTAAATTATGTATTTTAGTTTCTCATAAGTCAAGTGGGATCATTTTAGCTTTTGAAATGTCAAGTGTCTTTTCAGAACACTCAGACAGCAAGATTGCTTTATTTGCCATTCTCTTTGGCTTGGTGCCATCACCCTTAATTTTAGCAACACATACTGAGCTGCATTTCTTCTAATTACAAGATGCCTAATACAGAAGAGTAGGAAAGTATGACAAAAATGTAATATGCAAGATTGTTAGCACAAAGAGAAATTAAGAAATTAATAAATATGGTTAAAGAGAATTCTTGAATAGTGTAAGAAAACAATTCTAATATATCTGAAATTCTAAAAAAACCACATTGTATGGGATATTCTGTTTTTATTCGTTTTTACATATTTTGTGATAGGTAAATGAAATATATTCCATGATTTCAACCTGTTTAGATACTTCTAAAAACAATACAAATATTGGTATGTTTGAATGTTTTTATCTAGGCATAATGATCCAGATTTTTTTTTTTTTTTGGAAGGGGTTGGTGGCGGGGCTGGGTGGCTTGGTGGTTGACCAGGTCAGTGTTTTGTGTGCGTTTTTTAAACTCTTTTTAATTGAATGTATAATGTATATGATGCAACTCAATTATTTGGGGGGAACTTGGGAGTTTTAGGAACATGGTACTTTTATTATGTATGGATATTAGAAAAAAGATGAAATGGAAAAGAATTTTTCATACTACCAAATTATGAAAGCACTGAAATGATAGGTTGCATATCGTGTAAATAATTTTAATTTGGAGATACAGTAACAGCATCTCTCACTGCTTCAAGTATGAAATCAAGTATGTTCCTTGATTAAGTCTGTGGGGCTACATCACTACAATTGTCTAGTGTCAAATTTACGTTTAAAAATGTGCGTTCTCTCAAATAGCCAATTAATTCATGCATCTTGTTTTACGAGTATGTGAACAAATGCATCTTAAACAGAAGTATTTTCTCAATTTAATTGAAAAATAACTGTCCTGAAGTTTAGTGAGCAGCCAGTAAACAAAAAATGTCTAGTATGAAATCATCATTGCTTATTGTTTGTAAGGGTTTCTCAAAGGTCTAGGTTTTGCATTAGGGCATTAGCCATACTACTAATTTGGTATAATCATTAAATCATAGAAATTTTGATTGAAGGAAACCATTGTTGAGTTGCTCAGTCCAGCCGAGCACCCAGGGTGCGGATGTCACGAGCCCTAGATTGGGCCCGCTCTGGCTCTCTGTGGCTCTGCCTGGATATTTCTTAAAAGCCTCCAGGGACAAAGAATCCTCCATATGTCTATGGATGTTTTATCTGTGATTCATTTTCACGGCTAAAGACTTTTGTTTTTTTCCTCTAATGCCCAACCTAAATCTCACATGCTACACTGTGGTTATTGACCTTCTTACATCTTTTGGGGAGCTGAGTTAGCTTTAACTCTATCCTTTTCATAACCACCACAACTCAGATTTTACCACAGTATTGTATTTGTGGGAAGAAAAACAGTGTGTTATTTTTGCGTGTGAAACAAACCTGAAACTTAAAAAAAAAAAAAAAAAAAAGAATAATTAACAAGTGTTAGCACATAAGACTAACTTTCTATTTCTTGGTTAGTCAACTAATGGCTCCTCCTATTATGAGCTTTTTATGCTGCATATTTATCACACTGAGGTTTTCTTTAGGCCACAAGCGCTTGTTTCACCATTACATTTTAATTTATTATTTAGAGAAAAAAAAGAAAAAGCCTTGTAAATTAATTATATTTGTTTTCTTTTTGCAGTTAACTTTGAAATGTTATTAAAATTAGTGACAGTGTTATATTGCCTACCGCTTTGTTTTAAACCAACAGGGAGATATTGAGGAGAAAATGTAAAACCTCTTTCTGGCTGTTTGGGTATTGCTACATTTTCATGTTGGTAAAACTCAATTTCTTCAGCTTTCATTTTGTTTCAAAATCAAGTACAATGAAGAAAACTCATTACTATATGAGCAGCAGTAAGTGCTCCAACATCCTAACCTGCCAGTTTTGCTGCTACCATCTTTGTTATGAAAAGTGAAATCAAGGAGAGCATAGCGTTTACTGTAGCTGCCTGGTAAAAGGACATATAGCATAATTAACTATAACCAGTTGCTGGTTTGGTGCACCAAATCCCAAATTATGTGTATTGTACATATCCTGTTCTCCTCTAACTTTTCATCTGAATCTCAGCTATTTTCATAAAAGCATAGGTACATAACCTTTTTTTACCAGCAAAGTCAAAAATAGCAGTAGAATATAACTTTTATGTTTAGTCTGTACTTGGCTCTTTTTCATTTCTTCCACCACCATAAAACTTTGTCACTTGGTGTGCCAGTTTTTCTTGATTGAGGTTAAAGAGGGACAGAAGTACTCTAAGTGATTGGAAGCTATTTTCAGATCCTTGAGGAGTTGTGGTCATAACTAATGATGTCCTTAAGTGGCTCTGCTGTACCTACATTTTAGAGACTCAGACAGCAGAACATGGAACTGCTGACTGAAAACATGGATATCCTTCAGGATTTTGGACAGGCCAGGCAGAATGGTGACACTATAAGTGAAAAGGTATTTGAAGCTATGTTTTTCAGGAAAAATGAGCTCAGTAACATATTCAGAATTTCACGGCCTCTTTTTTGATTTGTGCGTTTTAATTGCATCACATTCATCAGTCAGAATTACAGTGGCGGGTGTGTTTTATGTTGGGTTTGTTGACACTGGAGCCTATGAGTAGTTCTTTGAGGCCATGTACTGTATTGGCTCATGGAGGAGTTTGTTCTTTCAGTGCCTACATGGGACTGTTCCTTTATATGCCAAGAAAGTCAATAAACAGGTTTATATGGAATTTCAATTAAAAATACCCGCTATATTTAGGGGATACTTTAGGCAGCTATGAAACAGTACCTACTTGATCTAAATTTTGAAGTATTCATTTTTTACCTGTAAATTCCTGAAGTGATGCTTATGTATGTCACTGAAAGAAAACATAACACCCACTAATTTCATTCTGGCTATCTAGATGATCTCTTTTGTTTCTCTTTTGTAGTTTAAGGTTGTATCCATTCTTATTTTTCCTAGATGTAGTTCAACAGTTCTCTGTAAACAGAACCTGTTTTCTCTACCATGCTGTGTTCTTGTCATTTAATTAAAGTAGGAGGATTAAACCATTCTGATCAAATGTAACTGCTAAGAAAAAAGAAGGAAAAATAAATCTATTTTGTCCTTTAATCAATAAATATACAAGTACACTTTAAAACTAATAGAAACTGCAAACTGAAAGAAATCTAATTCATTGAGGTCGCTATTCCCTCTGCAATCCATGTTTTCTTATAAGCTATGATTTATGAGCAGTGAGGTTTTGCACAGGTTTGGTAAAAGAGACTGAAGATACAGTGGCTTTTTTGTGTGTATATACACAATACATTTTTGTGATCCTATACAGAGATATTTTGTGATCCTATATAGAGAGCCATCTGTTTGCAAATGTATTTGGTTATCATGGCCTGCACATGCAGGTACAAACATGCACACAGAAAAAACACTTCGGATTATATCTGTTTCTTGTATGGCATAATTGAAAAATTGCCTTTAGAGTAGAGACATAGCACATATCTTACAAGAGTATCTTTAAGGGAAAGGAAAAAGATAAGATAGCAACTTAAATCTTTTTAAATGTATTTGACTTCTAATGCAGCTGAGCATTTCATAAGTCAGATACAGTACTGGTGAATTTCACATGCATTCCTGTTATTTTTAATCAAAATTAAAAGGTCAACAATGTAGTCTTTATAGTAAAATAAAGTACAATTTGATTACCTTCTACTAATGCATAATATCATTTAATTTGATTTTAGGAAGATGGAGGTCTCTAATGAAAAGGAAATAGATTGTATAAATTAGGCATACCCGCTTACATTTGCCTCTATTCATGCAATTGTAAATATTTTTGCTAAAGGCCAAACAAAGAAATAACAACAGTTGAATTGTAAACAATATTGAGCCCATATATATTAAATGAAAATGTTTTTCCAATTTACTAAGTGCCTGAATCTCCTCACTGAGATATCTATCCAAAATATAGTATTGTAATAAATAAATAAAAATTAAGGGTCAAATCTGAAAGCTATGGGGTTTAAAAATGCAAATTATCACACAAGAACTGAGTTCCCCAGTTCATGGAGATGTCTTAATCGTATGGATCTTGTGGAAAGATTGTTTAAGATAAAATACAGAAACTGTGTAATACTTTTCTTAGCATGCGTACACAAACCTCTTCCTGTAGGTTGGTGAAATTATCTATCCACACATCTCTGTTCCGTTCCTCATGTAAGATACTTACGATTCTCTAATCATCACAGGTGCAACTTTGTGTATTGTCACTCATCTGATTACCAAAGATTCCAGTACTAGAGATTTTGAAGCACCTTGCAGTTTGCAGATAAAAATCCATAATCTTGAATCAGGATTTAACAAAGAAGCATTTGTGTAGTTCCTATTGTAAGTGGCTTAGAACTGCACACAGAAGTTAAGCTTATTACTGTACTTGATAATGGAGCTACTGACAGGTCTTTTGTTGAATGAGAGTTGGTGTACATCAGATTGTGAAAGATGGAAAGCCTTGTTGGCTTGTTGTTGTTGTTGTTGGGGTTTTTTGTTTTGTTTTGTTTTGTTTTTTCTGACATAGACTTTAAATCTTGAAGATCTGATGATAGCACATAGGGAATAAAAGCAGCTTTAGATGTATGGGAATAAAAGGAAAATAATTCAAAACAAAACCAATTAGTCACAGTAATAGCATGTGCAGCTATGGTTTATGGAAAAAATCCTTTTTTTTTGCTGTCAGCTGGAACCTTGATCAGTTAGGAACACAGAAAATGTTTTCTCTCTTCTTTTCAAAGTTTTAATTGATTATGTAAAACATTTTCAGATTCTGCAATGCTGAATGCAGAGTTTATAGTGCCTTTCAATTCTCTTGATAATCTCTTGATCTGTTTTGGACACAGCAGCCTTCACTGTTACATTCCAGAATGCTTGGAGAAAAAAAAAAGAAAAATTCAAGTGTTAACTCTGGCTGTTGGAAATTTTGGATATGTAGTGCTGAAATAAGCCACTTTGTATGAGGAATGCTACTGTAGATGCCTTGTTACCTACACCTGGCCTCTTTTCACTTTCCTAAAGTTTTCATAAGTGCAATGTGGGTATTTTCAATCTCTTCCAGAGTTAATAGGCAAACCACTTTTTCTCAGAGACCCCAAGCAAGACAGCAGGCTCACCTAATAAATAGGTGGTGGTAGCCTTTGGGAATAGAGGAGAAGAAGGATCCAGGGCGTTTGATCATTCTTACAGTTTGACTGCCCCACATGGAGTTAGGTTGCAGTTTCAGCAAAAGAAATATGGGCTATAACATGGGTAGATGGAGAACTTTGAGGTCAGGTGCTCAAAAAAATTGCAGAATAGGGGATCCGTGGGATAGAAAATCCGTGTGGATTAAAGCATAGATAATTTTACCTCAGGAAAGGAGAAATAGCAGGTATCAATTTTAGAGTGGAAGGACTATAATGCTTTGATCTGGGAGAGGGTCTTTAAAGGGGTTAGGGGTTGCCCAGGCCACCCCTTTGCTTGGGGGGAAGAATAAACACAACAGGCATGTACCTGTATCCTTCTTGTTCCTGTGCAGGAATGTTATTTCCCAACCCGTTCAGCTTTTCTGTTCCTACCAGTAATGTTGTATGAGAGAGTGCTTTTGTAAATAACACCCTCTTGCCCACAAATTTAAACTTTTAAATGAACCTTATCTCTATTATGATAAAATTCTTTCTTTTCCAGATGGAGACTGAGTACTAGAAAATGGCATCAATTTGTGACAATGCATCATATATTCCAAAGCTTTTCTTTTCATTACATGCTTTAGGCAATCAGTGTTTCTAGTCAGTTAGGAGAAAAGTTTTAGAGTCAGATCTATGTTAAGCCCTGTGTTAAGAATGTCTTAACAAATACTGCCAGGGTGCAAAACGTCAAGAAGCGGTAGGATATTGGAGTCAGACATTACACAAAGTCAGGCACTTTTCATTGATATTTTTCAATCTTCATGGCTATTGTAAAGTCAACCATTTGCACTCACACTGTCTTTAGCTATGCTTGCCCTTTAGATTTGCTCAGTATTGTGGCCAATTCTGTTTAATTTCTTTATCAGTGATCTGGACAAGGGGACAGATGCCCTCTAAGTCAGATTGATGATTTGCCGGAGGGCAGGAAGGCTCTGCAGAGGGATCTGGACAGGCTGGATCCATGGTCCAAGGCCACTGATCTGAGGTTCAACATGGTCAAGTGTCAGAACTTCCCTTGGGTTACAACAACTGCATACAGTGTTACAGACTAGGAAAAAGTGACTGGAGAGCTGCTCTGTGGAAAACCTGAGTTAGCTGGTCAACACCAGCTGAATATGAGCCAGCTGTGCCCAGGTGGCCAAGAAGGCCAAAGGCACCTGGCTTGGGTCAACAACAGTGGGGCAGCAGGAACAGGGCAGTGACCTCCCCCTGCACTGGACATAGGTGAGGCCACACCTCGAATTCTGTGTCAGGTTCTGGGCCCTTGAATTTAGGAAGGACATTGAGGGGCTGGAACATGTCCAGAGAAGGGCAGCAGGGCTGGGGAAGAGTCTGGAGCATGTCTAATGAAGAGCGTCTGAGGGAGCTGGGGTTGTTCAGCCTGGAGAAAGAGGGTGGGCCCTTTAGAATTACCACTCTAAACAGAAAACAGAAAATGTTGCAGCCAGGTGAGGGTCAGGTTCTTCTCCCTCATAACAAGTGACAGGACAGCAGGAAACAGTGCTGAGTTGAGCCATAGGAGGTTGAGATTTCATCGTAGGAAGAATTTCTTCACCAGAAGTGTTGTCAAACACTGGAACAGGCTGCCCGGGGCAGTGATAGTATTTGAAAGACATGTAGAAGTGGCACACAGGGACATGGGTTAGTGGTGGACCTGACACTGATGGGTTAATGTTTGGACTTTCCAACCTAAATGATTCTGTAATCTTAATAGGTAATTTCGTGTATCCAGATATGAAGAATTCCTAGTGTCTTTATATTCTGAGATTGGGAGCTTTAATAAAACATGAATTTCTATTTTCCATTTACAGTGGCATTGCAAACATCAACTTTACCACACATTCTTGCTTAGCAAGTACATAGAAGAGTAAGAATTTCTGCTTCTCTTCGTTGGTTTTGTTGTTGTTGTTTCCACATTACAGTGTCTTTAGTTTGCCATTGTTACCTGTGTGTTTGCAGGAAATTTTCTTAGCTTTTGTTGATTTAATCCTTTCATTCTTCAGATATATGCAGTGCTCTCAGTTTTAATTTATTCTGAAGAAAAACAAATCCCTATTCAAAAGTGATTTCTTTATGGTGGAAAAGAAATTTAAAAACTAAGTTATCTTTCCAGCTCCAAGTACATGTTTAATTTAGCTTTCAGTATTCGGTACTCATATTTACATTTTCCAAGTGCCTGTTTTCCATCTTAATTCTCAGAGTAAGAACAAGAAAAATATTTCAGCTGTGGTTTTGAGGACAGAATTCATCTGAAGTTACTTTTGTTTGCAAACAGCAAAATAATAACAGGTGCAGAGTTGTGTCTTAAATATTTACGTGTGAATTTAGTGATTACAAAATCAGTAATCTGATTTAAATTAGATGCAGTACTTACGGTTTGTGTACAAACTCTTGGGCACCCAACTTTTAAGCATATTTCAGAAATATTATATTGTTGGAGTCCAGGGCATTCCTTTGGTTGCCCTGGAGGGTCAGGGACCTGGGCAGGGGGGTCTGGGACCCCAGCCCAGAGCTCAGAGAGACACTGGCTTTGATTTCAGTCCATGGGAAAAGCTTCCTACACTGAGAGAAGGTTTACAGGCCACAAGAATGTGAGAAATAGTAGTTTAGCTTATCACAGAATGAGAAAATAATAGTTTTAGGTTTCTAGCATTGAAGAGAATGGGGACAAGATGGAGAGTCTGGGGCGTTGTCTCCTTCTCCTTCTCCTTCTTCTTCCCTCACTCCATTGCTGCATTGACGTGGCACAAAGTAGTTAGTGAGGATTGGGTCAAAGTAAAGATGACCTTTTTAGTAATAGTGATAGACATTGGTAAGAAATAGTAAATAAGAAATACGTAGTAATTAGTATAAAAGATAAGGACAGCCCAGCTCGGGGGGAGACGTGAGGAATCCATGCAGCTGCGAACATCTTGTTGGACTCCGAGAAAATTGTAAGATAAGAAACAATAAACGAAGTATGCAACCTTGAAAAATCTAAACCTGAGAACTCCGTCTCTTCCTTCGGCTCGGCTCGGAGCTGTGCAGGGGAGCAAAGGACCCTGAAACCACCTCAATGTTGGGGTAAGCCCCCGACATCTGGCGTCCCTGGCTGGGCGGAAACATTATATGTGTCATACAGTACTTAAAAACTGGTTTTGTGAGCTTCTTCTGAGTACTGTGGTTGTCAATTTAAGAGTGGAATTAGCTAACAGACATTCAAAGACCCTTCTGTCTATCCAAATAACATTTGAGTACCAAGAGACCAATATTGATTGACAAAATATTTGTTGATCTGTCAAGAACCTTTGGCACCAATTCTTACTGAAGAAAACATAGGCTAAAATTACATAACAGTAAGTTAGGTGGGAAAAATAACTGCATTTGAGATGGGGGTACATAATATACTTGGAACTATTTTATATAATTATAAAAGTATGTATTATCCTTTTATAGTACAAGTAGTCAAGAGTGACATTTTAAAGGAGAAACTAAGATTAAAAATAAAAAATGGATATAAAAATTATGTGATCCAAAAAGCTCACAAATTGATCTGTTACTCTAATACTTAAAACAGAGAACATAAATCTCCTTTCTAATTTGATTCATGAACAAAGGAAAACTTTTTATAGGAAGATGTGAAATATTAGGGGAAACTCTCCATTGAAAGGACCCTGAGAAATAATTCCCTGGCTGTCAAGGTCCAGGAGACATATTTTCTCGCCTCTAGGCAGAGGTAAGCCTCAAACTGTCTGGCAACAAAAAAACAGGGAAAATTATGCACAAAATGCATGTCTACTTTAGATTCCCAAGTAGGCAAGCCGACCTGCAGAGTCACCACTTCAGAAAGAAAAACGGACACAGCCTAATGTAAGAAGCTTTGCAAATGCATTAGTCAGAGAGAAGTCACCAGGAAAGGACTGAAAAATGGGAGCAGCAGAGAGAAGGATTTATTTTTTCTGCTTTGTAGAAACTGGCTTCCTGAAGTTTTGGGTTTGAATATCATAGATGATTAGAACCTTTTGAAGCTTATCATATCCCTCTCAGCCAGCAAAATAAGTAAGCATTAGAACATATGATAAAAAGAAGCAGATGGTTTTCATGAGAAAGACCATGGTATTTTGTACATGAAAAACTCTATTTTCATAGTTGCAGACATTGGCTTCACTTTGCAAGCACAAAGCCAGTCATTCTTGCTGCCTTAATGTTTCACTGTTGTCTTGAAAACTGACATCTGATATTTCATGCAAAATTCTGCACTAACTATCAGTCCAAGACACCTCCTTTTTGCAACTCTTTGGCTTCCTTCAAACTTGTAACAAAATCAATGACAAAATGAGTTTTTGTGGTATTTACACTTGAAAGGTAGGATTGCTTTAAGTGATGGGATTTGAAAATTCATCTTCTTCAGATCTTTATATCTTCTTCTATATTGCAGTAGTACAGTTTTGAAGTCCCTCTGCCTTGGAATAAAAATCCAAGCCTGCCTGCCATGATTTCATGGTTTTCTCTGTAAAGCAAAACATTTTTCTGTTTCTAGTCTTTTATTCTTGCACTGAGTATTTTTCAGTCACGTTGTTTCTGCCCACTATTGCTGCATGTTTGATTCCTGCTCAGCCTCTCTTCATATGGGTAGTGCTGTTTCCTAGATTGCTCATTTATTGCCTCTAGTAGGAAGGAAAAATTATGCACATTTTGAAATGCATAAAGGAGTTTATAAAAGATAAAATTCAGTTTGTTGTGTCTGTTGAGAGTGATTTTTGGCTTTATATACCGGAGTATGTCTTAAGTGTGTGATCAAGTTCTGTGGAGAAATAAGAGCAGAAACTGAAAGAAAAGTTTTGAAAAAGAATGAGGTATTTAAAGAATGATGTGAGGGAAGGGAGGAGGAGGATGTATATAATATATATCACATGATTGAAAAAATTAAATTATGCTGCAACATCTGGATTTGATGGATGGACCACTTGGGGATTGGATGGTTGTACTTAAAGAATTGTGGTCAATGACTCAATGCTCAGGTGGAAACTTGGTGATCATCAGAGGCTGGAGTTGGACTTGGCCCTGCGAAACACCTTTGTCAGTGACATGGGCAGTGGGATCAGAGCACCCTCAGCAAATTTGCTGATGACACCAAGCTGTGTGGTGTGATGGATATGCTGTAGCGAGGGGATGTCACCCAGAGGGACCCTGACAGGCCTGAGAGGGGCTTGTGCGGATCTCATGAAGTTCCACAAGGCCAAGTACAAGGTCCTGGACCTGGGTCAGGGCAATTTCAAGTACAACATAAACACAGGCTGGGCAGAGAATGGATCAAGAGCAACTCTGATTGAAGGACTTGGGGTGTTGGTGGATGAGGAGCTCAACATGAATAGGCAGCTGGGCTCACAAACTTATTGGGCTCCCTCCAAAGTCCTGTGGGCTGCAGGGGAGGAAGGGGATTCTGCCCTTCTGCCCCACTCTGGTGTGATCCACCTGCAGAGCTGCCTCCAGCTCTGGGACCCTCAAACTGAGAAGGATGGGGAGCAAGTCTTGAAGAAGCTATGAAAATGTTCAGTCTCAACATCTCTCTTAAGGAGACAGCCTGAGAGTGCTGGGATTATTCAGCCTTATAGAAGCCTTTCATTTCCTTAAGGGAGGTTACAGGAGAGCAACAGAGGGAGTTCTGGAAGGGCATTAGTGATAGAACAATGAGTAATGGTTTTAAACTGAACAAGAGTATGTTTAAGATTACATATTAGGATGGAATTCTTTACTGGAAGAGTGGTGAGGCCCTGGCACAAGTTGGCCAGAGAAGTTATGGCTTCCTTATCCTTGGAAATGTTCAAGGCCAGGTTGAATGGGGCTGTGAGACATCTAGTCTAGTGGGAGGTGTTCCTGTCCATGGGACCAGGGTGTGAATGATTTGATATTTAGAGTCCCTTCCAATGCAAGGCATTCAGTGATTTTATGATCTGCCTTACTTCTGTGCTTTTCAATTGTCTTTTCATTCATGTTACCTGCTAGAAAAAGCAAATTCCAAAATTGACTGCTATCACTTTCCATTTTATTCTACTTCTTTCTGGCCAAAAGAAAGAAAGGATAAAAATTTGGTGTTTGGGGTTATTTATATATCTTGTAACTTACATAATGTACTCGGATGTTACTAGTACTTTCCATGACCTGTTCAAGGAGCTTTAAACGCTTTATGTTCTATATGTGTGGGACAAGACTGGTTATGCATACTTGAGGATGCATAATAATTGTCTACTCAAGGAGTTAAAGAAATATAAAGTACAATTACTAAATTAATATCCTCAATTATTTTCTATAGCTTTCCTGGGTAGGCAAACCATAAGTATTGTAGAGCTATCCTGGTTTCTCTGGATCAATACTGTATCATGTGCAAAGAAACAGTCTGACCTTCTTTGAACATAATGGAACAGTTCAATATCATCTCTTAGTTGTAGCACATAATGAGCCTTCTGTAGGTTGGAATCTTAGTGGTTTTTAAAGGGTGATTCTAGTTTATGTTTCTGTTTTATGTGAAGACTAAAAGAGGGGATACGAAAGGATAGTATGAAATATTTTTCTAACTGTTTAATTTCAATTGACTAAAAGAAATTTTTAAAGCAGTATTTTATCATTGATGGTCTTTTTTTTTTTTTTTTTTTTTTCCCCCCCAATCGGTTCCCACAGCATATGCTAGGGTAAAGCCTAAACAAAGCTTTAAAATGGAATTGTGACTTAACTGATCAGCAGTGTTTTAATTTCATCACTTTAATATCTCGTATCCAGGGAATAAAGACGTATTAAATAGAAAAATGGGATGATGATTTTATCAAATAAGCAGTCCAGTAATTGTGATGAGATACTTCAGTGAATTGAACGGTTTTCCAGACGTGCAGTGATTCTTCAGCAGATTTATACCTTATGATTTAGAGAAGTAGAAAAGTGTTTGTTGAACTAGCAAAGAAAAAGACCAATTTCCAGTATTACAGGAAACACTTTTCTTACAAATAAATTATCTATCCTGAGGTAGCAATTTATCTGGCATTGAAGAAAACAAGCTGTTTTCAGGATTTTTTAGCAGTTGAAAAAATTATTAAAGCTAAGTGTCTTCATACACTGTGTTCACAAACCAGCATTAGCAGTCCTACTTTTGTTTGCTGCAGACAGGGTTCAGGAGAGCATCCCTGTCCAGGAAAATAGTGAGGTAGCAGCTACTATGAAAAGAGATATGTTTAAATGCAATTTAACTACTTTCTGAAAATAATGTTTGCATTTGCTACATGCAAGAATATTACTACTTACGTGGAGTGCTTCTTTATTTATTGGTGGTGTTTGGTAATAGCCCTAAAGTAACTGAAAAAGTTATGTTCCAAGCTCCCCAGATGATTTGTCTCCGCATGACTTCTCTTCACATTATAAATGTTGCTATTATAAAATGCAGCCCAAAGCATTTATTTATTGGGTGAGAAAACAAAGAAATGTGGTGTGTGTAGTAGACCAATTATTGATGTGTATTTTCTCAAATAATTATGTAATCTAAGGTACAAGGAAATGGAGTTAAGATGCAAAGATAAAAACATAGATGCCTGTGCTTAAATGACTCGAACTCAGTAGAAGACACATTAGTTTTGCATTAGTTTTTATTTCATTGAATATTGTTCTTATTTTGTGACAGTTTGGGGGTTTTTTATAGTGGAGGATAATTTCAACAAGTGATAGAGTTTTCAATGCAGACCTTACCAAATATTCTCTATAAATGTACTCTGTTCATAATTTGTATAGATAGGAATTGTATTGTGGCAGTCATAACTGGAATACAGCTTTGCAGAGATGTCAAGGTAAAATCACCCCTTACAAACAACGTCTAAAAATATTGTTGGAATAAAAATAAGTATGGACTATGTAATCCTGTCCCTCCTACCCATGCAAACCTGCACATTGCATGCAGTCACCCCATGACTTGCTTTCTGTAGCATCCTAAAATGATTTTTTACAGCTATGTCCTTGAATATTTTGTCCTAGTGCACATGCACACGTATGTACATACATACATACATACATACATGCATAAATACCTCTTCCCATGCATCCTTATGAAAGCTAAAATTCTCCTTTTTGTCTGTATGTATCATCTTTAACCAAGACAACCTACCCAACCCACTGATCATTTCCTTTTATTCTAATTGTGTCCCATGCAGATTTATATTTAAGTTGCTATATTCCTCCATTTGAGAGATAGTTTTTATTTTCTCCTGTAGGATGCATTGGAATATGTCAAAATAATTGTTGTAAATTCTACTTATATTGGTTTCTTGCTGTGGGGGAAGATTAGGTGAGTATTCTAAAATAACTAGGAAGCAAGAGAAACATTTAAATAAGCAGCTTATGAGAGAACAAGTGCAATGCACAAGTTAACTGTACTTAACTGTACAAGTAGCAGCTTTGCACCAGAAGTTATTGTAAAAGCATGTCTAGGGGTTCTATAGGGAGCATCCTGTCTATTCTGGTTCTAGTAGATTTTGCATGTAGTAGATTTGCATTTTGTGTATACATTTTTATGCATGTGTATACATGTGTATACATTGTATATATATTTGACCAGCTTTACCAGTAACTTTACATGTACTGCTAGTATTATTGGTGTCAGTGGTACAGGTTTAATTATACAGGCTGTCCATACTTATCCTCAATGGAGTTCATTTTGCTGGAGTTTTCTTTTATGGAAATAGGAGTGATGCGCAAATGAAGTGTTGTTTTTTAATAATACTTTAGAAGCTGTAGAAATGACTTTTCACTTTAACCTTGCTAGCAGTCTACATTTTTGAAGTGAAAAAATTATATATAATACCAATTGATTGTCTATAAACCTGAAAAAGTTGATGGTATATCAATAAAAGATAACACAATAAACAGTTCTGTTTACCACATCAGTGTGTTATTGGTAATGTGAAAAGGAAAAAGGCTCCAGGGACCTAACTCTGATGTTTGCTAGGACTGTCTGAAACTTACCAAGGAATGAAATGACTTCAGGGCAGTCAGACTGCTCGCCAAGGCAACCCAAGAATAGCTACACCGTCTGTACCTAGTGTACTGGATTTTTAGTTTTCTCTTGAGACAGCTGGTGATGTGCCATTAGAGCCTGATGCCAAAAGGAAATGGCTCATCATCCCTAAACGCCCTTACATATCAGCTACAGAAGTGTGTAGCAATCTTTCAAAAACAAAAGTCTGATCACAAGATTGAAGCATCTTTTTTTTCAATTAGTTTGGTCATTGAAGTTTATCAGTCATCTTTATGCTGTCACAAGGATTGTGATAAACCTGTTTCACATGGATAGACATGATTTCATATGAAACTGGGATGCAATGGTTTATTTTTTAATCATTTCCTTTTTGACACTTTTGATTTAAAATTGTGCGTGTGGTTAACAAGAAAACTGACATTTGCAAAACTGCTTGAGAAGGAATTGGTTTGTACCCCTGCTGTAATAACACAGTGAGTTATAATATTCTTCATGTTAATTTGTTCTGGTTCCATAATAAAGTTAATTTGTTCTACTTCCATGGTTGATTATCTTTCTAGGATGAAGGAGGAAGGGCAGTATAGTGAGAGAGAAATTACAATTACAAAAAAAACCTCTATGTGTTAAATACTGTCATTTATTGTCTCACAGAAAACCAAACAGTAGTTGTGTAATCTTCAAAATATCACACAGAACATTTAAGATTAATTTAGCAGTGCTTACACATATCTGTTTTGGTTGGGACTTTTTCTGTAACAGAGCAGTCTGGAATGGACATGGACCTAAACTGAAGTAGTTACTTTGGGATTTTAGTATGTTAGCCTAGTACTAGCACTTTTTCCCAGCATCTTGTTCTGTAAAAATTAACTCTGCCTTTAATGAAATGCAGTATTTTCTTATTATTCTAACTGTTGTTAGACTAATTCTTAACTGTCCTAAAGCTAAGTCTGTGATAGTGAACTATAGCAGTGGACCTTTTGTTTGGATTGTTTCCATTTGTTTCCCTCTTGAATCTTTCTCACTAAAACTTAATGTTACGAGTTATTGGAATTTTTTGTAATTTTTAATTTTTCTTTCCGATGATTATGCTTACAGCTGAGGTAAGTAAGTATGGCCCCGGCTGTTTCAAAGGCTGTGTATATCCCAAAATGTTAAAAATTGCAGATTCTTTAGCATATCTGATGATACTCAATTTTCTGCAGAATCCAGCTTTAGGTGTGGAACCTCAGCTTAGCTTCAGTCCTGTATTTGAGTGCCTTAATCTCCTTAGGGAGAATATTGTTATGCAAGGCGATGGAAAGATGTTTAGTGAATCTAAATAATGTCAGCATCAAGATGGAGGTGCTTCTTGAAGAAGATGTGTTCTGACAGCTTAATGATTAGGTCAGGGGCTAGTAGTTCTTTTGAGGAGTTTTAAAACTTTTCCTTCTCACATGAATGCTTGTTACTCTATCTCATGATGTTCTAGGCGCTTATTATTTAAAAGCTAAAAGTCACAAATTATACATCTAATAATTTATGCCTGATGCAGGAGAAAGTGAAGACATTTTATAATGAGAATATGACAGAACTTTAAGTGGAAAGGCTGTGCAGGGCCAAGTATAATTCATCACCTGTTCTGTACATTTAGACTGTTTTCTAGAAATCCATAATATGATAGGAAGATGGATTAAATATGATAGGAAGATGGATTGTGGTCTATTTCTGAATGACATTATCATCAGTACACATGGTAATTAAGATCAGCTTAACAAGTGTTATCCGCAGGGGCCATCAGTTGGCCAGCTATTTGAAATAAACTGAGATGGGTGAACCTAGTGATTTCAAAAGACCTCCTGGTTATAGAAATACATACGGCATGCAGAAAATGTTTCTCTGAACTTTGGACTTCTGTTAAAATATTTATCACTTCATTAGAACATACAATATTTGTGATGCTTAAATGTGAACCAAAGGGTTTTGTAAAATCAAACATACAAAAACATAAAGAAGAAAGTTGCTCTTTAACTGGTGCTACCTCCACTGTGAGATCCTCGTGTTATTGTCTCTCAAGTGGACACCAAATGACATAAAATATAACGTTGTCATCATATTCTGCTTTCTTTAGTGTAGCTTGACAAACATACAGTAGAGCACGTCACACCACAGCATGGCTGAGCAATGACTCTGCAATTGTTTTACATTGAAGCAAATCCACACAAATTTGTGCATTTAACACGTCACTACTTTCTTGTTTCCATAAATGTTAGTGTCTTACATAAATTCAGGTATTAAAAGCATTGAGAATTACTTAACCAAATAGATAAATAGATATTACTTAACCAAATAGATAAAATAAGTGTGGAGGTAAATTTTTGTGCATTGTGTATGTGCTCTGTAGATGAAAATGTTGCTTTGTATTATATTTTATTTACATTCTTCACAAATTTTTAATGGACTGCTTAGTTAACCTTATTTTGTTTTAAAAGAAAGTCCAGCAGATGAAAAGTGTAGTCTCCTGTAATATTCCTTCTGGCACGTGTCATGGGAAAATAAATGAGCATGGTATCATGCCCTGAAGTTTTATTAAGACTATTTTGAACCTGAAAGAGAAGCTTCAAATAATGTGTTCCTTTGTAACCCGTAGTTTGAAAACAGTAGACATTTGTCATTATATTGGTGCAGTGTGGACCTGGAGATAAAGCAGTATAAATTGGTTGCCATCCTACTTTTAGAGGGATATGCAATGTGAGTGCTGAGGATCAGGTACTACCCTGTGGTTCTGGGGTTAGGAAGTGTGACCAAGAAACATCAATGTGTTTGCATCCAAAGCCCTTCATGAGGACAAGGGTTTTATTCCTTCTGGGTAGAGATGAAGCTGTTCACAGCTTAGTAGCCAGGTAAGTATGTAGAAACACTATGAGAGAGTTAAAGATATGGAGCAAGCCTATTTGTGTAACTGGCCATTCCCTTTGTTAAACAAGGTTGTATCCTCTATCACCAGAAATTCATTTAAACAGGAACATGACTTAGCAAAAACATGGTTTATTTTTCTGTGTTTTTAAGTTAGAATATGATGTGTCACATTTTCTAAGTTTTTATACCTGTGATTTGTATTTTACACCATTTGCCTAGAAACTAGGAACGCAATTTAAAGGTACAAAAGCAACATTTTATTTTTGGTGCTGTTGGTTAAATAAAACTGCTGTGAATGCGTAAAAGTGCTTATCAAAACATGGATCACACTAACAGTCCATACACACTAAAATTCTTTGTTCTCTAGCTAGGGCAGCATTCACAGTTCACTGTGTACCCACTGCCACAGGTACTAAAAGATGAATGAATACCAAATAGTATGGCTTAAGACATGGCAAATCAGATCTTAAACTCTTAATTACTTCCTAAAATATTTTCCATTGCTTTTGACTAAGTGCAGGAAGGAATGTGCAATATGAGGAAAGGGGAGAGTTTCTTTATTCCTTTGTGTTTCCATCATATTTTCATTTTGAAAATGTTAGTAAGCTGATGCATTACATTTCTAGCAAGAGTGGTGCAGTGCATTTATTTTTATATATTTTTATATATGGAGGGTTTTTTTCATGAGGAAGTTGTTAAATAAAAAGCAGAAGTGTGTTTGTGAAAAATGTCTGGGCTGTTAACTGTGGTGCTGTACATGCCAAAACATTACAACATTGTTACAGATGCTTAGGATACAGTACCTACCCTTTTCCTTCTGCCAGAAATACATATGTTGGTGTTTGTTGGGGAATTTCATTTCCTTTCCTTTCCTTTCCTTTCCTTTCCTTTCCTTTCCTTTCCTTTCCTTTCCTTTCCTTTCCTTTCCTTTCCTTTCCTTTCCTTTCCTTTCCTTTCCTTTCCTTTCCTTTCCTTTCCTTTCCTTTCCTTTTCCCTTCCTTTCCTTTCCCTTTTCCTTTCCGTTTCCTTTCCTTTCCTTTCCTTTCCTTTCCTTTCCTTTCCTTTCCTTTCCTTTCCTTTCCGCTCCTTTCCTTTCCTTTCCTTTCCTTTCCTTTCCGCTCCTTTCCTTTCCGCTCCTTTCCGCTCCTTTCCGCTCCTTTCCGCTCCTTTCCGCTCCTTTCCGCTCCTTTCCGCTCCTTTCCGCTCCTTTCCGCTCCTTTCCTTTCTGCTCCTTTCCGCTCCTTTCCGCTCCTTTCCGCACCTTTCCTTTCCGCACCTTTCCTTTCCGCACCTTTCCGCACCTTTCCGCACCTTCCCTTCCCGCACCTTCCCGCACCTTCCCGCACCTTCCCGCACCTTCCCTTCCCGCACCTTCCCACACCTTCCCTTCCCGCACCTTCCCGCACCTTCCCTTCCCGCACCTTCCCGCACCTTCCCTTCCCACACCTTCTCTTCCCGCACCTTCCCGTACCTTCCCTTCCTGCACATTCCCGCACCTTCCCACACCTTCCCACACCTTCCCTTCCTGCAGCTTCCCTTCCCTTTTTCTTTTCCCCCCAGGCATATTTAAATGCAGATATTTAAATACTTCTTTTTAATTCTTTTCAAGTATATGCATTGTAAACAGCCTTCTGTATTTTACCTTGAAATATTTCGGAAAAAATATCATTTCATGTTTAGGGAGTGCTCACCTTGAGAATGCTACTTGCTAAGCCCATTGTCCATGTAGGTAGGATAGGTGACTGATTACAGTCAGACTTTTAATTAAGAAATCAAAGATTGTTTTCACAGACAAAAGCCTCATCTTTAGACTACTTTCTAGATTTCTTATGAGGTTGTAGCTTGCCTGATCATCAGTTTTGGGATATGCAAAAGTTGGCGGATTGCATTGTGCATCCCACCTGGCAATTTAGTGAGATCTGACTTCTAATACATTAAAAATCTGACTTTTGAGATTTAAAGTGCAGTGTTACAACAGTTTGGAAAATCCTAGTGCAATATAAGAAGAGGCTGTTGAATGTCTTTATAACCCACATTACTTGTGTTTGGTTCTTGGCATTCACATATTACTCGTTTTTTAAATAACAGTTCAGTATTGTGATATTTTCTGGGCAATATATAGCTTTTTGTACCATTTTTTGAGACCCCAGTAGTTTTACATAATTTTCTGCATTAAGCATTTCACAGTATTTGGTCAGTTATTCCTAATCTAATGAGTTAAGACCATTAGTACATTAGTCAGCTTTGTGACAAAAGTGGTGTTGAGCTGGTGTAACCCCCCATATTTAGGGCACCCCCTCTGTAGGTCCCAGCAGGGACCTTATCCTTCTGTGCACTGCAGAGCCTTATTATAGTTTTAGTTGAATACCACTGGTGTTTTCACTCTTCCTCTGAGAATCTCTTGACTACCAAGACCTATTTGAGACTTCTTAGACCTACCTGCACTGCCACTCAACTAGGAAAAAAATCCTCTTCCTTACATTTTTTGTTGTGTTATATTTTGGTAAAGGCTCCAGAGTAAATGCCAATTTTGAATTCAATTTAATGCACTAGATTGTGCAATACCAATTTATAGTCATTTTATTTTTAGTCATTTATACCAAGGTTATGAAGATTATGTACCATCTATCTAATAAGAGATCTGCCTGATGGGAGAGCATTTCAGATTCTTTTGTTACATGGCAGTACCTATTTTGCATCCATTTTGACTATAGCCAGCAAGAGGACTGGAAAATAGTGAAGACTAATTCCTGATGTTGTTAGCAGGCAAAAATGTTGTTTTATGGCTAGTTACCAACTTTGCAAGTCAGTGTGTCAGTAAAGTTAACTAACCTTAAAATGAGTATTTGTAGTGGTTTCACGTTCGCCAAATTCTGGCTACCAAATTTAGTGTAGTGGTCCTAGTGTTTATTCTCTTTTTGTGGGAGAAAGATTCAGAGAAAAGCAAAGCAGATTCGAGCTTAAAAATAAACAAATAGTTTTATTAACACACACTAAAAAAATGGAAAAAGAAAGTTGGTAGAAAAAACTAAACGAAAACAGAATGAAACTCCAAAAACACTCTTCCCTCCCCCTACAAACTGTTAACTTTCCTACAAAACAATTTAAAGAGACAAAACCTGTGATTTTTCAGTCAGTTTCCCCATTTGAAAATAATCTTTCATCAGTTCTTTAGAAGAGTCTCTCTTAGAGTCATGGATCCCACTGACAACCTAGAACAGTTCTCTTGTGGGTTTTTTTAACTGTCACAAAAACAGCCGCCTGGGGAAACCTGCCTTTGTGACCCCTCCCATTAGCAGTTTCCCAAGCTGCTTATGGGCCATGGGTCTTATGGGTCATTCTTGCATACTGGGGTGTCACGTTTTAAAGATGAATTACTCCAAAAGCATACTTACTTCAGCTCAAGGTACAGAGATATCTTCTCACTTCTTCACTGGCACAGAGGGCTTCCCATCTTTATCTCTGTTCAAGCATCTTATGGGATTAATATTACTTAGTCCATCACAAACACCTTTGCGCAAATACGCACACATAAATCTAAACAATCATCTCCCCAAATGCATATTTTTCCCATGATTTAAAAGGCTAATCTAAATATAGAGTTCCTTTCCATGGCTCAATAAGAAGTCCAGCCTAAAATGGAATGGCAAACTCCTCAATCCCTTGTCCCTATAGTCCTTTCACTCTTGCTCCACTGACTTCATGCTGTTTCTTCTTTATGTTCACTCTGTCCCTTTCTTTTCTCTCTTCAGGAGAGGGTTAAGCCTTGGAAGTTTAATTTTGCCAGGAAAGGGTTAAATCTGCCCAGAGCTTTTTTCTCTCTTGCTGCAGTTCATGGCGCTAGATCTTCAAGGCCACACTGAGGGAGGGAAGAACTCACAAAGAAAGATCAGAGATCAGAGAACCAGGGAAGTCCAGAATGAAAAAAAAAAAAAAAACAAACCAGGCAGGATCATAAATGCCTTTTTGGCCCACCCTTCCATGTAAATCGGGGAGGCCTCGGTCTAAACTCATTGCTCTTATCAGGGCCCCGGCAGAGATCCCTCCCTACTCTAGGGAAGTTTGGAGAAAGTAGTTGTTGTAAAGCAGCAACCTCTCCTTCCCCCCGGAGCCAATAGAATCTGGCCAGGCCTCAGGCCAGCTCCCCCCGCAAAGGAGAGGAGCAGCAGGCCCAACTCGATGTTACCTGTTGTGCCAACCAGGAGGAAAAGGGCTGACCTCCAGGAAATCAAGGGGTTTATATAGGTACTTCCCAAAGCCGCATTTCACAGTCTCAGTGGTGAAAACAGATGCCAATATCCCAGCTAACCTTCTGAAAGGTCCCTGTCCTTTCTAAAACAATTCCCAGGTCCTGACAGGGAAAAAACACTCAATATTCCTCCATAACTAAAAACGAAACTGTGCCAACCCATGACAGTATTTCAGAGAGCTGCTTTGCATAGTGCTTGCTGGTCATCAAATATTCTTGATGATGGAGACTGGGACTGGGTAATAACACTAGAGAAAGAGACAGCGTCCTTCTTCTATTCATATTTTTGATGAATTTCCAATGCTACAATTAGGCCAGTCTCAGTGTCTGCCATTTATAAGTTTGCTACAAGGTACTAAAAAGACAAGAAGGTGAGGGCATGGCAGGGAGTGGAAACTAATGGGATGGAGTGCGCTGCTAGCAGCCTCATCATTACTCTGTCAAAGCATTTGATTTTTTAGAACAGTGATATAATGTCTATGTCATTTGTAGTGAAACACCTTTAGCTGAATAGTGTGCTATTTTGGTTTATTTCTAATGCTTGTTACTAGAGTTAATAGGTAAATGTTATTTTAAAAGATGCCCCTAATATTTAATTAGTATCTCAAAGCTGTTTTAATCATGTTTATAAATGCTAAAATGTTATGAATCAAACAATTGAATTAATCATTCCATCACTGTATAATTAAGACTGACTAAAAGTAAAATTATATTTTAATGGCCCTCTTCCCATAGAGGCCAATGACAAGAATCCCATTGACGTCAGAAAGTGCAGGATTAGGCCTTAATATGATCAGCCTTTTTCGTGTGCAACCTCAGTGTATATATAAAATGCTTTGTCTGTTATTTTTAGGGATAAATGTTTCGCTGACTGTTCTGTCACTTGTTCAAAGCTTGTAGATGGAAAAAACATTTCTGAGCTAACAAATACTTTTCTCAAAATCTAGCAGGTCTTATAATTGTTTTTTCAACCCTGAAAACAGATCATTAAAATATTGATCCAGTTGCCTGAGGTTTGTATGTTCGACTGCGTTACTAAAGCAGTACCTTTTGTAATCTGTGTAGAATTACTTAGTTGGAACAGCAGTAAAATTACCTGGCTCACTTTGAAGTTTTATCTGCCTCTGATTCTGTTCAGTGGCATGTGGCAGTGTGACACTTAATGCCATTGCAAAGCAGCAGCTACGTTGGCCTCAGCTAGTTGTTGATACAAGTTTGGACTGGACAAGTTTCTCAGTAGCATAACAAGTTGATAACAACAGCAGGGAGAAAATTGTCTCAAGGACATCAAGATTAACAGGGCAAAGGACTGTAGTAAACTGGGAAGAGTAATGGAATTGGCTGTTGAGGTTCACAATCCTCCTGACTTTTAACACATGCTCTGACTTTGAGTTTAATTATGAATTACTTGATATTTTTTCATCTCCTGGCACAGAAAAGACGAAAGTAGGGGGTTTTTTTATTAATGAGGTTAAGGAAAAGGTTTGTTACATGCTCTGTTGTTGTATATTGGTTCCTCTAGGTATTCGTATGAAAACTGGAAAAAACTTCTGCCTTATATCCCAGAGCTGGTTTTCTCACTTCTTTCTCAAGATTAATCACTATTTTTCACAGCTAGCTAAACACAGTCTTTGTGTGTAAGCATTTTATACAAATGGAATTCTGCTAGGGAGAATTGAGAAGGACCATACATTAATTTTTTTATATATGTTAGTGTTCAAGATATTATCGGAGTGTAAGTTCTGTTTTGAATTCTTGGCCTGAGTCAGGTGGACTTCAGAGTTGTGTTTTCTCTATTGTGGTGATTTCTTGAATTGTGTAATTAAGAGAGAGAAGGAGAAGAAGAAACAATAGAAATCAGCAGTTGCTTTTCTGACAGCTTCATGCATACAAAAAGCCAGCAAAAATCGTGAAAAGCATTCACAACTGCTTTAGGATGACTGAAACTGATTTTTCAAAAAGTATTCTATTTTTCACAAAGTTTGTCTCATATCTAATTAGAAGTGGTTATCTCTTACAAACGTTTTAATATGAACATTGCAGCTATAGCATAATTAAACTGTGAATAAGTATATTCATGAAAATACTACTTTGCAACAACAGGAACTAAAAAAGAAAAGAGGCGTGCTTTTATTTCTTTTTCTTTTAAAGTTTTGTGTCTGTGAGAGATTCCTTAAAATGAAACAAGGGAAAGTACTGGGGCATTTTTCCCATGAAGTGTAATATTAGTGCATAAAATATAACATAAAATGTTATGTTTTATAAATATAAACATAAAATGTTTGTGTTAATGAGTTTACATTTGACATCAAAACATATGTTACAAATAGCTCTTTTTTTTACGAAGATCAGTAATGCAGCCAGTAATCTCGTAGCCATAGGAAGTGTAGCTTAGAGGAAAGAGTGGTCAAGACAACTGGAATAAGAATTATTTGTTCAGTTCATTATTCAGTGTGCCTCTAACAGTGGACTTAAAAAAAAAACAACAACAAACAAACCCAGACATAAATCAAAATTAATCTTTTCCATTTCAGAATGAAAAAGAAAAGAAATTTGAAAGAGCAGATCAGTGTAATTGTAACTTACTATGTATTAGTATATCTCCTCTATTTCAATGGAATCATAGGGGAATCACACGTTATAATATCACTAGTGAAAGTATCCATAAAAGCTCTTAAACCTAGGTAATTTGTTTCATCTGACTAACACTTTTTACATATTGTGCATTTAATAATGAGTCAGGTAACTAGGCCAATAATAAACCAGTCCAATATAGACAAAAGGGAACACTGATTTAAGGTTATTGTGTCAAATGCAGCAAAATACTGTTTATAGCATGTCAGGAATGGCTTTACAATTAGCACTAATTACTGAGAAAAAAGTCTAAACATCAGCTTTAAAGAAGGACACTTCTCAGTGCAAGATCAAAGCCATGTCTCTACAGAATAGCAAAGCTGTTTAATTGCACTGAAGTGCTAATTGGATTTTGAGGTGCTTTCATGTATTTCCCCCAATTAGCCAGTCATCCCTGACCAAATCCACCTAAGAAGAGATTATGAGTTTTAATACTCTTGTCTGCACAGTTGCAACTGGGTGTACCTGTGAAAAGCAGTAGTGCCTTATTTTTATGTAAATTGAGGTCTTTCAGGTCATGTTACTAGGCTTGCAGGGATGAATGAATAAGGAGCAAATCAACCCCACACTGTGTGGTAAACAATTACTTAGATATTCTGTCATCTTTATATCAGTGCAAAAAACCAGAAAAGCTACAGCTAACCTTCTATTTTTGTTACTTAGTTCATCAGTACACAGTGTATAAAGAGAGCTTTTGATCCCTGAGGAAAGACTTCTCTTCAGGGGCTTTATCTGTGCTCTGCATTTCTGTTAATTAGAAAGAATAATTTACTTTTAATGTTTTTTTAGGTAAAATTTGCAGTCTTTTCCTAACTTTTTTAATAATTTAATTTGTGGTTTCCATATTTGTAGAAATTACTGCAATGATTTTTTCGCTACCCTGTTTTATGAGTTTAATTAACATCCTACACATTTATGAAAGCACAAAAAGTCAAGATAGTTGTGCCAGATGACAAAACCCATACAATTTCAGAAAAAGCTATTATTTGTCAGTAGTTGAACTATGTCAAATACTCATAAGCCATGATTTCTTGAGGCAAAATGCAGATGCACTGTTTTCCCAATACAATTTTTTTCCTGGATTTTTAAGTCTTAAAATGCTTAGACAGCTTGCTGTAATCCAGTCACTGTAGTGGGATCCTGAGGAAGCAGACACTTTTCATCCTGATGGAAGAGAGGCATAGGCCAGAGTTGCCTACATAAGATTGTAGTGCAGCCCTACAAGAATGTCTTCATGCATCCTTCAAGAACTCCAAAGTCCCATCATAAATTGCTCACAAAAGTTCTATTGAGATTTTCCCTAATAGAGGAAAAGAGCTTGTGTAAAGGAGACTCCACCCAGGTCACCAAGCTTCTGTCATGCATTGTCATGGTGGGATTCATCACAGGGCCACTCTGCAAGTTATCCAACCTGAATTCTGAGTATTCATACTCTTGAGCCCTGCTCTTGTAATCACAGTGTTGTGAATGGTCCTGTCTTCCTCCCTGTATGCCACAGAGCCCTTGGGTGAGTCCACTGGGTTTTGTACTTCCTTAGAACAAGTTTTTCTCATCAGTTAACAGCAGACCTGGACCCTTTGTGTGTGCAGTGGAGTAACTATGGGAAGGCAGGGTGAGGAGATCAGTAGTCTGGAGCATCCTTTAGATGCAGGAAGGAACTTGGGTGCAAACCAACTGGGTGTTTGCAACATCCTGTACAGAAAGTGTTGCAGTGCCCCAAAACACCTGGAAGGCGCAGACCGTGGGCTAGCTCAGATCTTTCACTGTAGCTGGCACATCTTAGGTCAGGGTCGCAGGGCTAGGCAGGCAACCTCCTCCCTGTGGTGTAGTATTTCCCCACGAGACTAGACGACCACCGATGGCAAAAGTAAAAGAGTCTGCTCTCTGCCTTCAGGTGGGATATTACAGCTTTTATTCTTGAGTCCTGCCCTGCCTCGGCTGGAGATCTTCCCCGATTGCTTTCCCGTGCCACAGAGCCCTCGCCCCTCCCCTGTCGGGGCTTTTTCCCCAAGGGGCAGGGCCCAAAGGCAGGGACACGACACTATCCAATCACGGAGAAGCAGGAGGGGAACAGGACTGGGTTACATTTCAGTGTGGGGGATAGGCACTGCGGGGCAAGGACAGATCATAGGACATAGATACATAGAAAAAACATTACAAATCCAATGAAATATAAACCCAGTTAATGCATTTCAACACTGTGGGGCCTTGGATCCCCTCACAGGCGAGTGGACCTGATGGCACTCTCGACGATGGCGGCAACAGAAAAAGAGCCGACTCTCTGAGTGGGTTATAACTGAGGATTTATTAAGGGGGAGTCCAACAAGGAGCTCCACACCTTACCAAGCCACTCTAGAGAGAGAGCCCCGATCAGGGCTCGAACATGAACTTTGAACTGGGGGAGGAGAAAGTGGCGGCAACAATGGGTCAGCCAATCAGGATAGTGAGGGGTGTAACAGAGGGTGTTAAATTCTTAACTGGTGACAAATCACAAGAGGTGGGTGGGGGGATTCCCAGGCCCCAGCCTATCACTTGATGCCCTCCCTGGAAATTTCCAGAACTCAGGGGAGGGCCCCAGAGTGACAGATAAGGTGCCCAAGAGGGGAGAGAGGGGATTGACAGGGACAGGTGAGGGAAGGGATGATTGACAACAGGTAGGGAGGAAAGCATTGGGGAAAAACCAGGGAGGGGGGTACATTGGAACAAACTATTACAATATATAATATAATACGCATTAAACAGAACAAAATAAAACATGCACCACCACATCAGAAAGGACTGGTTTCATGGTTTTCTTCTGATTCATGTGTCCTAGGGTAACTTTATGATGCCTGTATCCCCAATCATCTGTTCTGTTTGTGCTGTATATTGAGTCATGTGCCTTTAAGACTGGTTCTAAGAGCAAGGAGAAGTGCGGAGTTTGTTTTGAGAAAACTGCCTGACTCCTCCACATTCTTCTGCGGACGGGATGTTCGATGGAGGCTTGGAGAGACTGCAGGACAGAGATTTTTTTTTTTTGCTTTTAGTTAGTTTCAGCTAGCTAGGGCAGAGAAGTTCCCTGGACTGGTTTTTTTCCTTTTTCTTGGAACTGTTTAAACCTGCTCTGGACTGAAAACCCAGGGAAGCACTGGGGGCTGCACCTGCGGCCCACCGGGGCCTGGACCTCGGCATTTTCCAGCAGTGCCGGAGGGACTGGGACTGAGGAGAGTCTGAGAGAGAGAGCCGAACTACACCCACGGCAAGGACTTTCTCAATTTGCCATCTCACTTCAGAAGGAGAGGTTTTCTTGTTTCATATTATTCATTCTTTATACTTGTATGCACTTCATTTGTTTAGTAAAATAGTTTTTTCCACTTTTCTCCAAAGAGTTTTTTTTTTTTACCGGACCGGTTGGAGGGAGGGGCCACTTGGGCTTGCTTCCTTAGAGGGATCCTCTGCAGGAGTTTTCTCCCAAATTTGTCCCAAACCAGGACATTCTTCTAACTGGTGCCCAACGTGGGGCTCAAGAGAGTGGAAAAAACTTGTATTGATTATTATTAACTGCATTTTTTGGTTGTCCTTTGGGTGGGGATTAAACAGTCAGTGGCCATGTTGCTTCTTGAATTCCTAATGTCTCTTAGAATGGAGTCTTTTCTGCATTTCTGTTCCCTAGGCTTTTTTGAGGTCTTAATACCTTTCTGGTCCCTAGGTTTGTTCTCTTACCCAGAAATAGCTCCAATATTATCCCTAACATACAGCTTTTACACTAGGGATGCACAAATTAGAATAGTTATTTTGCTGAGTTTGGTGATTATGGTTTACAAGAAGCTTATAAAGATACTGGAGTTTGTTCTGGGTATGTTCAGTTTCTGGTTTTTTCGTCCTACCCTGCGTCCTAGTTCCAGCAGCATGTTTTGGGGATTTATCAACAGTTGCACCCAGTTTGTTAGAGGAGGAGTAGGGGATGAGGCTCTTCAGCCTCTTCTTTCCTTCTCTTTTGAGTCAGTTACATCACTTTTGGAGAATGTTCAGGGTCTCCTGAATGTTAAAGACACCACCTTCCTGGTATTTCACCTGGTGACTTTCCTCTATATAGTTTATAGCTTTTCTAGAATAAGTCACACACTGCTAAACACTGTAGGGCAGCAGATAGAGGCAAGGGAGCAGGGAGATAAATCAGTCACTCAGGCTGCAGCCAATCCCGCAGCTATTCAGGCTGAAGCTAAACCAGACAGTGAGGCTAAGACACCAGCAGTTGCTGCAGTGAAGAAGGGAAAGAAGCACACGGACAAAACCGATCGACCAGTAGACGATGATTCAGGTGAAGGATCCTCAATGCCTCCTGACACCCAGTCAGGAGTCAAACCAACTGACACACAATCAGAAGCTGAAGCAACTGATGATATACAATCAGAAGCCGAACCAACTGATACAAAATCAGAAGCCCAACCAACTGGCACAAGATCGGGAGTCCAACCAACTAGCGCACGATCAGGAGCCCGACCAACTGCTACCAGATCAGGAGCCCGACCAACTGCTACCAGATCAGGAGCCCAACCAACTGCTACCAGATCAGGAGCCCAACCAACTGCTGCAAGAGCAGGAGATACTATTGAGTCCTTTTCCCTGAAGGACCTTCGTGGCCTAAGAAAGGATTTTACTCGACGACCTGATGAATCTATAATTAGTTGGTTAGTCCATCTTTGGGATGCTGCAGGCGAGGCTACAATGCTGGATGGCACTGAAGCAAGACATCTTGGATCCCTGTCACATGATCCAGTTATTGACCAAGAAATGATGAGGGAGGCTAGTCCTTGTAGTCTCTGGGAACGGGTCCTGGGAAGTGTGGCACAAAGATATCTGTGTGCCGACGAACTCTATATGCAGCAAACCCAGTGGAAAACCATTGAACAAGGGATCCAGCGCTTGAGGGAAATGGCAGTGGTGGAGATTGTCTTCTCAGATGACATAAACACTAGGAACCCTGACTTGGTACCATGTACACTTGTGATGTGGTGAAAACTTGTACGACTTGGGCCACAAGAATACTCCTCTGCTTTAGCAATAATGAAGCGGGATGAGACAGAGGAGACCATGCTTGATATGGCAAAGAAGCTCTGAACATATGCAGATGCCGTGCATGGTCCAACACATGCAAGAATTGCAGCTCTGGAAACACAGGTGCGGGGATTAGCAGACAAGATGGAGGAGAATCACAAAGAACTCAAGGAGGACATTCTCCAGATCTCTGCAGTACAGGTTAGGGGCTCTGGCACCACATGCAAACGTTCCCTAGATAGAGAGGGAAAAGGCATCCCACGGGCTAAGCTGTGGTCCTTCTGCGTGATTGTGGAGAAAACATGAAAAATGAGATGGAGAATCTACTGATGCTATGACGCAACGGCTGCATGAATTGTTGGATGGCAAGGCTGTGAGAGGAAATTCTAGCAAGAAGGAAGCAGCTCCGGTTACCTAGGGAAATAAGGGTAATCAGGCTTAGAGGGGTCCTGCCTCTAGCCAGGTAGAGGCTAGGGAAAACTGTGTTTTTTGGACTGTGTGGATTCATTGGCCTGGCACATCAGAACCAAAAAAATATGAGGCCTTAGTTGACACTGGTGCACAGTGCACATTACTCCCATCAAGACATGTGGGGGAAGAATCTGTTTCCATTGCTGGGGTGACAGGGGGTTCACAAGATTTTACTTTGGTGGAAGCTGATGTGAGCCTGACTGGAAATGAGTGGAAGAGACACCCTATTGTGACTGGCCCAGAAGCTCCATGCATTTTGGGCATAGACTTCCTCCGAAATGGGTATTTCAAAGACCCAAAGGGATTTAGGTGGGCATTCGGGATAGCAGCTGTGGAGACAGAGGGTGTTAAGCAGTTGAATACCTTGCCTGGACTATCAGAGAACCCATCTGCTGTAGGTCTTCTGAAGGTGGAAGAGCAACAAGTGCCAATTGCTACTTCAATAGTGCATCGCCGACAGTACAGAACAACTCGAGATGCTGTGATCCCCATCCACAAGATGATCCGTGAGCTGGAGACCCAAGGGGTGGTCAGCAAAACCCACTCACCCTTCAACAGCCCCATCTGGCCTTTGTGCAAGTCTGATGGAGGACGGAGATTGACTGTGGACTACCATGCCTTGAACGAAGTGACTCCACCATTGAGCGCTGCTGTGCCGGACATGCTGGAACTCCAGTACGAGCTGGAGTCCAAGGCAGCAAAATGCTATGCCACTATTGACATTGCTAATGCATTTTTCTCCATTCCTCTGGCTGCAGAATGCAGGCCTCAGTCTGCCTTCACATGGAGAGGAGCGCAGTACACCTGGAACCGACTGCCCCAGGGGTGGAAACACAGCCCCACCATCTTCCATGGACTGATCCAGGCTGCACTGGAAAAGGGTGAGGCTCCGGAACATCTACAGTACATTGATGACATCATTATGTGGGGAAACACAGCAATGGAAGTGTTTGAGAAGGGAGAGAAGATCATCCAGATTCTCCTGAAGGCTGGCTTTGCTATCAAGAAGAGCAAAGTTAAGGGACCTGCTCGAGAGATCCAGTTTCTAGGAGTAAAGTGGCACGATGGAAGGCGTCAGATTCCCACTGAAGTCATCAACAAGATCACAGCAATGTGTCCACCAACCAACAAAAGGGAAACACAAGCTTTCCCAGGTGCCATAGGTTTCTGGAGAATGCACATTCCTGAGTACAGCCAGATTGTGAGCCCTCTCTACCTGGTCACCTGCAAGAAGAATGATTTCCACTGGGGCCCTGAGCAGCAACAAGCCTTTGCCCAGATCAAGCAGGAGATCGCTCATGCAGTAGCCCTTGGCCCAGTCAGGACGGGACCAGATGTGAAGAATGTGCTCTACTCAGCAGCCGGGAACAATGGCCTGTCCTGGAGCCTTTGGCAGAAGGTGCCTGGGGAGACCTGGGGCCAACCACTGGGATTCTGGAGCCGAAGCTACAGAGGATCCGAAGCCAACTACACTCCAACAGAAAAGGAAATCTTAGCCGCCTATGAAGGAGTTCAAGCCACCTCAGAAGTAGTAGGCACTGAAACACAACTCCTGCTGGCACCTCGACTACCAGTGCTGGGATGGATGTTCAAAGCAGAAGTTCCCTCTACCCACCATGCCACCAATGCCACATGGAGCAAATGGATTGCCCTCATCACTCAGCGCGCCCGCATTGGAAACCCAAATCGCCCTGGGATTTTGGAAATAATTACAAACTGGCCGGAAGGTGAAAACTTTGGTGTCATGGATGAAGAGGAGCAGGAACAAGTGACATGTGCTGAAGAAGCTCCACCATACAACCAACTGCCAGCAGAAGAAACACGCTATGCTCTTTTCACTGACGGTTCCTGCTGCATCGTAGGGATGAACCAGAATTGGAAAGCAGCCATATGGAGCCCGACACGACAGGTTGCACAAGCCACTGAAGGAGAAGGTGGGTCAAGCCAACTCGCTGAGCTCAAAGCTGTTCACCTAGCCCTGGACATTGGTGAAAGAGAGAAGTGGCCAAAGCTCTACCTCTACACTGATTCGTGGATGGTAGCCAATGCTCTGTGGGGTTGGCTGGACAGGTGGAAAAAGGCCAATTGGCAGTGTAAGGGAAAGCCAATCTGGGCTGCAGATGAGCAGAAGGACATTGCCACTCGGGTAGAGAAGCTACCTGTCAAAGTCTGTCATGTAGATGCCCATGTCCCCAAGAGTTGGGCTAATGAGGAGCACCAAAACAACGAGCAGGTAGATCAGGCTGCAAAGATAGAGGTGTCAAAGATAGACTTAAATTGGCAACACAAAGGAGAGTTGTTTCTAGCTCGATGGGCCCATGATGCCTCAGGCCATCAGGGCAGAGATGCCACCTATAAGTGGGCCCGAGACCGAGGGGTGGATCTAACCATGGACAGTATTTCTCAGGTTATCCATGACTGTGAGACGTGTGCTGCCATCAAGCAGGCCAAGCGGGTGAAGCCCCTATGGTATGGCGGGCGATGGTCCAAGTATAAGTACGGGGAAGCCTGGCAGATTGACTACATCATCCTTCCCCAAACCCGCCAAGGCAAGCGCTACGTGCTCACAATGGTAGAGGCCACCACAGGATGGCTGAAGACCTACCCTGTGCCTCACGCTACTGCCCGGAACACCATTCTAGGCCTTGAAAAACAAGTTATTTGGAGGCATGGTACCCCTGAGAGGATTGAGTCAGACAATGGAACTCATTTCAAGAACAGCCTCATCAACAACTGGGCTAGGGAACATGGCATTGAGTGGGTGTACCATATCCCCTATCATGCACCAGCTTCAGGGAAAGTAGAAAGATACAATGAACTGCTAAAAACCACCCTGAAAGCACTGGGTGGGGGATCATTCAAAAACTGGGAGCAGCATCTAGCAAAGGCCACCTGGTTAGTTAACACCCCAGGTTCCACCAACAGAGCAGGCCCTGCCCAATCTGAGTCCCTACATATAGTAGATGGAGAGAAAGTCCCAGTAGTACATGTAAGAGGTTTGTTAGGGAAGACAGTTTGGATCAATTCTGCTTCAAGTACAGAGGATCCCATCCGTGGGATTGTCTTTGCTCAGGGCCCAGGCTGCACATGGTGGGTAACGCAGAAAGATGGAACCACACGATGTGTACCCCAGGGAGATTTGATTGTTGGGTGAGAACCGTGTGTAATTATCGCTGTGTGCTGAATGGTACTGCCACTGTATGTAGCTGTATATTGCATATTGGTTTTTATATAGATGTATGTGTGTGTAGAGCTGGAGTATATATTAGTTTTAGTAAATTGACGATATGGGGTGGAATGTCCTAGGGTAACTTTATGATGCCTGTATCCCCAACCGTCTGTTCTGTTTGTGCTGTATATTGAGTCATGTGCCTTTAAGACTGGTTCTAAGAGCAAGGAGGAGCGCAGAGTTTGTTTTGAGAAAACTGCCTGACTCCTCCACATTCTTCTGCGGACGGGGTGTTCGACGGAGGCTTGGAGAGACTGCAGGACAGAGATTTTTTTTTTTTTTGCTTTTAGTTAGTTTCAGCTAGCTAGGGCAGAGAAGTTCCCTGGACTGGTTTTTTTCCTTTTTCTTGGAACTGTTTAAACCTGCTCTGGACTGAAAACCCAGGGGAGCACTGGGGGCTGCACCTGCGGCCCACCGGGGCCTGGACCTCGGCATTTTCCAGCAGCGCCGGAGGGACTGGGACTGAGGAGAGACTGAGAGAGAGAGCCGAACTACACCCATGGCAAGGACTTTCTCAATTTGCCATCTCACTTCAGAAGGAGAGGTTTTCTTGTTTCATATTATTCATTCTTTATACTTGTATGCACTTCATTTGTTTAGTAAAATAGTTTTTTCCACTTTTCTCCAAAGAGTTGTTTTTTTTTTTTTACCGGACCGGTTGGAGGGAGGGGCCACTTGGGCTTGCTTCCTCAGAGGGATCCTCTGCAGGAGTTTTCTCCCAAATTTGTCCCAAACCAGGACATCATGGAATCAGAAGAATGAGTAGGAACCATTATGATTCTGTGACATGTGGATAAGAGGAAAAAATTTGAGTTTGGTGACAAGTGTCCTAGTGCCTTCAATGCATTTTGCAGTGCAATTTATAACACTTTAAACATGTAATTTATATCAAACATGCACTAATATACTATGATATGAATGCAGTTTTTTTCTCTCAAACTATGATATTTATTATTGCTGTTGGTTACATGGTAAACTTCAGGGTTTTCTATTATTCTACTAGTTCTTTGAAATTGAAGGACTCAGTGGAGCAAACATCCTTTACACTTGACTTCAAGCTGTACACTTGACATTTTATTGTGATTAGGGTCTTCTACACCAGACTCCCATAATTTAAGAAGCAACAAAAGCAGCCAGATCTGTCATGCTGATTTCAGGATACTTTCCTTTCTTTCACAACATTGAAAGAGAAAATATTTTTGATTAGTCATTTAAATATTTGCTTGACTTTAAGAGAACATATAGTTCCCTTGAAACCATTTGTTTTAAAGTTTTTGAATTGAGTCTGAATTTGAGAAACATCTATTGTTTTAGAAATTGTTAACTTCACCTTGTAGGTCCTAGCTTCATTGGTTCTTGGTTGTGGGAAGACACTCAACAGAGAACATTAGTGGAGCTGATTGTGTAGGACTTGCGTGCAGAATACATACTTGCACATGAATTGTGCTTTAGTTTTAGTTTGTTTTTACTGTACTCAGACTAAAAGTACCATGTTGATTAGAAGTGAGAATTTCAGGTTCTTAAGTACATAATTTGCTTACCAGACCAACAGGCCAATAAATCCTGCATCTAAGAATAACTAGGATCACATGCTTCACAAGAATATAAAAAGGAAATAACATATCTGTAGAGGAAAGCTAATTCTAACCCCAGCCTGCTACCAGTCAAGCTATAGCATTTTCTAACAAGTTGTGACATAATGAAGTAAATGCTATGCTGTAATGCTAACATATTCCAATTGTTTATGCGAGAATTTTGCGAGAATTTTAAATTTGGTGTTATGTCGCAGTGTCCTTCTCAGAGCAGCGGCTCTTTCCACCCAAGCTAGCTCTGACACTGCGATCAGACAGGGAACACTCCTCTGGATTTTGGGAACCAGAGGAGCGGCTAAGGGGGTTTTCCCCTTATCACGGGAGAGATGACACCGAAGTCAGAGGGAGGAGTTGGACTCAGTTGGAGGGCAAAGTCCAAGGTGTTTATTCAGTCCCATCCAGGGACACCCAAACCTCAGGGGAGTTGCTCCAGCCGAGCCACCTGGGGTGATGAGCTCCGGGATTAAATACAGGGGAGGGACTAAGGGAGGAGACAAACCAACATCCAGTGAGGGACAAGGTGGGAGTGGAACAGGGTTGGAGGGACATTCAAAGAAACCAATGAGAACATAAAGGGAGGAACTTCCTCAGCTCCTGCCCTATCACTTGATGTCCTTACCTGAACTCTCTAGAAGCCGGGAGGAGCAATCGAACGACAGACAGGGCCCGTAGGAGGGGACTGGGAGGAATGAGGGAGGATTGACAGGGAAGAGGGGCAGGGAAAAACCTCATAATATAACATTTCTTAGGAGAACAGGGGAGTGCAGAACAAACCATTATAACAAAAAATAAATAACATAAAATACAATATGAAAATAACACAAAGCACAATGCAACAGTGTTATTTACACATTTTGTATTTATAATGAAATTTAAATAATGTTACTGCTTACTCTTTTGAAAGTACTTAACAAAGTATTTAGAGTATGCACTGCAGCTGTGTAAATGGTACTGTTACTAAATTTACCATTTGATTATTTTTTTATCAGTCTGTAGTTGCTGTTCCCTTATATTGACAGAAAGATGTGTATGAATTTTTGTCTCAGTTTTAGTACGCTGCTCATTACTAACTGTAGCAGAACATTCTGTACTTTTTCCTAATTGAATCTAAAATTCTTTTAGCTTTAAGACAAAATATCCTCCGAATATATGCATATCTGGATCTGACAGTATGAACTGTACACATGCCACATGCTGTATGGATATTTTTATCCATTTTAAAGGACTTACACAAAGATCAAGTATCATGAAAAGAGTAATTACACTATAAGCTTTCAAGAAACAGCTTGTCCTGTGTTGCTTTTATTTACTGTTGAATTGTTCCTCTGTCAATAAACAGGTCTTAGGTTGACTCAGCTGTTGGCCATTTCTCAGATGAGACTAGCAAAAATTGCAGACCTGAGATTTAGCGAGTTAAGTTTATTCATTAAATAACTTAGATGCAGAATTGAAGTCTCAGCATTAAGAAAATAATTTCAAATACAGCTGGAACAGTAGACATACATTTTGTATTTAATGCTTATTCTCTCTTTCACATGTAAACAGTTAGTGTTTTGTTATTTCAGAATACATGCTTTGCACCACAGCTTTTATGTCTACTAATGTATTGGAGTTTATTCACTGTTAGTGCCTGGATTCAGTCAGAAACTGTGTCCTTGTATGACCTTGGTCTTTGGCATTTTCATCCTTCTTTGGTGTTCAAAAACATTTTTTTAAAGGAAACTTGAAAAGCACCAGCTTAACAGGAGCTGTAGTGTTTGGGAAAAACTATTTCTAAAGTCTATGAAGAAAAGTAGGTCAATTTGCATTAAAAATCTGAGGTATTCCACTCTTTTATACTTTTCTCTTTCTCAAATGATCAGTTTTTCACAGTGTTTGTGTGAACATCATTACCATATTGCTCTCAACACTTCAGATCCTGCCAGGGTCTGAGCATAGAGACCTACAATGGAGGATAAGGGTGCTTTGCAACTCATTGGAACAGCCTTTGTTTGAAAGGCCCTGAGGATGAGCATCTACTTTTTTGTTCTAAGTTTCATGATCCTTTTCAGTTTTCACCTCTCCATCCTATTTGCTAAAAGACTGGAAGTGATTGGAAGGCCAGGCCATTCTGAGCATTCCTTATATAGTTTTTCTTATTCTGAAGAAATTAAAGTTGGCTATCACCTTTTTTACACACACACACACACACACACACACTCACATATACATATATGGGTCTGTGGGTGTATGTATGTGTAAAAATTTACATTAATTATGTTTAGTATATTTTGAATCTGAATGTATCAGAGAGTCCTTGAATGGTTTGGATTGGAAGGGACTTTGAAGACCACCCTCACACCATGGGCCACTTTTCACTTCACCAGGTTGTTCAGGGCCCCATCCAACCAGGTTCTGAATACTGCCAGGGGTGAGGTATCCCTTCTCTGGCTTATCTGTGCCAGGGTCTCACTACCCTCATCACTCTCGTAGAATTTTCAAGGGGTTTATATGACTCTTGAAGAGCATCTTTGTAAGAGTAGTTATAGAGGAAACTTAGGAGTACAGATATGAATATTATCTTCAGAAGATTAAGCTCATTTTCAACCAAAGCCACAGATGATGCTCTATCACTATGAGGCAAAAAATTGTATTTAAAATAATAAATTACAGTTTTCTGACAAGTTGGAGCATTTTTCATGGAGAAGAGCTGTTGGTGACACTTTCTAAAGTGCTGCAACATTTTACTAATTTTAAAAAAGTCTGCCTCAGATCGATTGTGACCTTATCAATAGGATGGCCTCATTCATCTCCTGTGCCAGCTGCTGCCACGCTGCACACTAATAGCTTTCAGCTGCAGTTACTTCTTTTAGGAGACTCAACACTTTGTAATGCTTTCAAGTTCTTTAGAGGAAGTGAAGCACTGCTGGTGACTTGCTTCAAGACAATGCTTTTCACTATTGCATTCCTCAGTTGTATCATATGAAAACATAACTTACTAAATCATAAATTACTTCACAGTAAGTGTTTTCTTAAGGATGGGTAAGAAAAATATGGTAAATTTCTACCTTTTTTCTATTCAGTAAGTAATGCTATCAATAATGTACTACAAATAGTTTTCTAGTTGGCGATAGTGTGTTCCAATAGCTGTGACTGTTTGGCATTCTTCATTATATACCTGTTTTGAATTCCTTTGCAATTTGTCCTCACCTTTGGGAATTTCTCCATGGGAGATGTATGTTTTGGTTAAACCTTCTTAAAAATATTTTTTTCAAGTAGTTCAGCAGTTTTCAATAATTAAATTAGGTTGTTTTGTCCATATGAACCATTAATAAAATAATTTCATTGAGTAGCCATCATTACTTCGGAATTACATGAAGTTTGAAGTCAGGGTCATACTAGTGTAATTGCTCTCTTTGTACAAGTTCATCCACATTTGCCTAAATTGTAAAAACATGTGTTTGCATATATTCAGAGAATACTTGTTAGAGATTGGCAGTGCTTGATCTGTAGTGGGTGTTATGTTCACAGTTCTCCATCTAAACTGTCTGGAAAAAGGGCAAATGCCTTTAAGGACTCTCAGCTGGTATTGGCAACTATGAAGTAACCAACCATTTGTCCAGTGAGGGAAGCCAGCAAAAAAAAAACTTCTTGTGCATTGTGCAGTCCTCCATCCAGCACTCTAGATCCTGGCAAACCAAAATAAAGGAGATTGTTAGGAATGAGGAGGAATGATCAGAGACATTCAAAGTGGATGTAAAGGCAGAAGGTACACAGACAAATGCTAGGAGAAAAGCAGAAAGTTGTTGCTGGAAACAGAGGAGGATAAAATGAAAGTGAAGGGTAGGTGTTCAAGCTACAAAGAAAGCACCTGTTGGAAAAGTTTGAAGGAAAAAAGGGCAGAAAATGTTTGGAAATAAGAATCAGGAGTTGATCAATGAAATAGGGAAAAAACATGAAGTAGAAACATCAAGAAAAGAGCAGGGAGTGGGGATGAATGGTTTTATGCTCATTAGAGCATATTCCTCCAGAATCCAGAGATTTTTTTATCAGCTTAGTCTCAAGGAGGAACAGGTTGTTGCATGTTTGTATGAGAACCATTGATTGTAGTTGTGGATTTTTAAAATTATATAGTTCTACAAATCACAAAAAAACCCCAACTTATTTAACATTAGGATCCCAAGTCCTTATTAAGATCAATGCAGTGGTGAGGAGAGTTCTGAATGATTAGTTGCCTCATTATTTTGTGTACATTGCACGATAGATTTTAAATATCTGTTGCATAACGCTTTCCATTCTGTCCTTTGAACAGGACAAATTGTGTGCTGGGGACACATTAGGGCTGCAATGAGGCTGTTGTCTGTAGTACATCTGCTTCTTTTATTGCGGAAGTTGGAAAATATGTAGTGGATGAATTGGAAACCGTAGAAAAAAAGCATAGTGTCATGCTAAGACAGCCAAATGCTCTGCCAGTGAGCTGAATTGTTGCATGCCTCTACCAGAGGCTTCCTGTGTGGTGCTGGGCAAGGAATCTAAATTTTTGCAGGCCTCTTTGTGTTCCAGTGTGTTGACCTTCTGTATTCAGGGTGCATAGGTGAAGTCAGGATGCTCTCGTGAGATCTGTTGGAGACTTCTGTTGCCACGCACATCAGCATTATTTGATAGTTTCAAGCCTCTGGCCATTTCAGGTTTTAATCTGCATCTCTGTGTGTAAAATTGTGATGATAGTACAATTCAGTCTAGCTCACAGTATAGTTATGGACATACCATCAGATCAGAATTTTTGCAAAGAACAAAGACACAGCAGCTGTGGTTGTACCCTAGTGTTGTACCCACAGTACCCTAGGTTGTAAGCATAGAAGCTTATTGTGTGCAAAAATAACAATAAATTTTGGAGTTAGTTAGAAATGTTAGATTGATTCTCATTCAGTGGCAAGCATTCTGTTCTGCACATTCAGTGTGACAGGGGGATCTCATACTTAATTAACCATTCTGTCATCTTCACATGGAAGCATGAAGGATTAAATTAAGAAGTTAACCTAAGTACTAGTTTTGCCTAACTTTTGTGGTTTTGGATTTACAGTGTTCCATGTTACTCTTGCATATTTTTCATCTATTTTGGCCCTCCTACAAACACACTTACATTTTAGGTTTTCAGTTAATTTCAGATAAGTCTCAGATGTTTTACGTTCCAATAAATTTCATAAAAACAATCTTCTGGGTATAAGGTAGAAATACCAGTAGTTTCCCCAATCACCAATGTGTCCAAAATGCTGTGTGTCAATTTTAATTAGACGTTCAAAGATCCAGGTAAAAATAGCTACTATGAATGCTCTAATTGTTAAAATTAATGCTGTATTGTCAGAGTACCTTATCCTCAGAAACTATTTCTCTTCTGGTTGAGTTCCTTACTCATTGATGTTTTTTTCCTTCCTGTGTTGGTTCTTTGATACATAAAATACTGGAGGTTTTTCTATAAAGTCTTAGTGTAATGCAATTTAAAAATCAGCAACAGTATAAAACCTTTGGAAACCAGGCTTCATTAATTCATAAGATTGTAGATGGTTCTGTGATTTTATTTTCTTTTTTCTTTTCCCATTTAATAATGTGATTTTTAAATAATTTGGGAAGTATTATGAAACTTCTGTGTTTGCACAGATACACAGAAACACTAGGTTGGAAGAGGTCTCCAAGATCACCAAGTCAAACCCAACCCTAACACCTCAACTAAACCATGGCGCTGAGCACCATATCCAGTCTTTTTTTAAACACTCCAGGGGTGGTGACTTCACCACCTCCCTGGACAGACCATTCCAGTGCTTTATTGTTCTTTCTGTGAAAACATTTTTCCTAATATCCAACCTGTATTTCCCTTCATGCAGCTTGAAACTGTTCTCTCGTTCTGCCAGTTGCTGCCTGGAGAAAGAGACTGGCCCCCACCTGGCTGCAACCACCTTTCAGGAAGTTGTAGAGAGTGATAAGGTCACCTCTGAGTCTCCTTTTCTCCAGGCTTAACAACCCCAGCTCCCTCAGTTGTTCCTCACAGGGTTTGTGTTCCAAGCTCTTCACCAGCCTTGTTGCCTCCTCTGGATGCAGTCAAGCATCTCAACATCCATTCTAAACTGAGGGGCCCAGAACTGGACACTGCACTCAAGGTGTGGCCTCACCAGTGCTGAGTACAGGGGAAGAATGACCTCCCTGCTCCTGCAGGCCACACTATTCCTGATACCGGCCAGGATGCTGTTGGCCCTCCTGGTCATCAGGGCACACTGCTGGCTCGTGTTCAGCCAGCTGCTGACCAGGTCCCTTTCCTCCTGGGCACTGTCCAGCCACACTGTCCCCAACCTGCAATGTTCTGCCCATGCAGAAGCTCATAGTTCTGTAGTGCATACAGTGACCTAAGGCAAACAGATCACGCACATCTCAACTGCAGTGTAGAGTTCCTGAGGGCTGGGTCTGAGCCCAACACCAAACTCTGTTCAGTCTCTCGTCTTGTGTGACAGTGCATTTTGTGCCTTTTTCCTTCTAAAACCTGTACTGCTGACAAGGTTTCTGTTTCCTGCACTCGGTAGAGAACTGGATTCCAGGGCTGCATAAGAGTGTGTTTGTCAGAGTATAAGAACAGAATACACAAACCTGCAATGTCTGAAAGCATTTATTCTTGCTTAATGAAAGAGTTTGTTACTCTCTGTGTAAGATGCCTTTGCTGCCTGTGGTAATGCTGTTACCACGATGTTGCTGTCCCGATTCACACTGAGCTGCACAAGAGCAGTCTTTAATCCCCTGTGCTACTGCACTGTTTATCACAGCACCATGAGTCACTGCAAAATCTCTAGCAGCAAAACCGGGGAATCCACTTACAGCAGGCATTGTTAAAAACAGAACAAAACAGAACAAAAGAGTCCCTGTGGTCCTTATTCTTCAGAGCTCGTGCTCCATATATAAAACTGAAGGCCTGAGGTAAATAAAATGAAACTGGAAAATACAAAGAATCAATGAGGTGGTCGTGGTCAGCATGAAAGACAGCAGTCTCAGCATGCCAGTGGCATGACACTGATGGTAATTTTTGAGAATCTTTGATACTTATATTTAAACTCACAAAAGTTACTAGAATCTGGAGGATAAGAGCTTTTAAGAGAAGTCTGACATTTTTATTGTATGGGTTGCATGCAATTTCTTTAGGCTGGTACATATTTAAAGTTATTTGAGAATGTTTTTTTCCTAAGTAGCTTTTCTTGAGGGATTTTTTGTATAATACAGAATATGTTTTACGAGTTGGTTTATTTTTTTATAAATTATGAGGCCTTTTTACAGAGTTCTGAAAGTTTCCTGTGTGTTATTTACAATTGTCTTCCCCTTCACAGATTTCTGCCACTCATGCTGTTGATTGAGATTTATCAGCATGTTCAGTTTAGACAGCCTTTTCTTTTCTTTTTTTTTTTTCTTTTTTCTTAACAGTAGAAAAAATATATGCTAATCCTTATGCTTTAAAATACTTAAATCATCTTGTTCCAATCAGTCTTAAAATTTTATTTGCTTCTGGTAAAAAAAAATGTTTCATTTCACCGGACAGTGAAAATACTGAAAAGAAATAAACAACTTCAGAACTCTTCCCTATAATAAAACTTTAATTATTGATGTTTCAGATGCTCTTTAAAATCTGAGTATGACTGAATGTATGGAAACATACTGGTGTAATGGTTTCATGTTTACCAAATTTTGGTCTTAGTACTTACTCTTTTTTTGTGGGAGAGAGACTCGAGAAAAGTAAAGCAGGCTTAACTTTAAAAATGTACAAATAGTTTTATTAACATCCACTAAAAGAATGGAAAAAGAAAGTTGGGAAAAATCCCTAAAACAAAATAGAATGAAACTCTAAAAACACTTTTCTCCCCTTTTACAAACTGTTAACTTTCTTACAAAACAACATAAAGAAATAAAACTTGTAATTTTTAGTTAGTTTAATTATTTGAAAATAGTATTTTATTAATTCTGTAGGAGAAGAGTTACTTTTAGAATCATGGATCTCACTGACAACTTAGAACAGGTTTTTTGTGGGTTTTTTAATTGTCACAAAAACAGCCACCCGGAGAAACTTGCTTTTGTGACCTTTCTTATTAGCAGTTTCCTAAGTTGCTTATGGGGTATGGGTTTTAGACTTTTGCATATTGGGGTGTCAGCTTTTAAAGATGAATAACTCTAAAGGTAAAGGATTCTTTATCTTAAGGTACAGAGATATTTTCTTATTTCTTTACTGGCACAGAGGACTTTTTAATTTAAACATGTTATAAGATTAATATTACTTAGTTTATTACAAACATTTTTGCTCAAATCCACACATAAATCTAAATAATCATCTCCCCAAATGCATATTTTTCTCATGATTTAAAGGGATAATTTAAATATAAAGTTAATTTTTATGGTTTAATAACGATTGAATGGTAAACTCTTTAACCCCCTGTCATAATAGTCTTTTTATTCTCGCTGTACTGACTTTATGTTGTTTCTTTTTTATGTTTACTCTATGTCCTTTTTTTTCTCTCTTAGAAAAGGGCCAAGCCCTGAAAGCTTTATTTTGTTAGGAGAGGGTTAAATCTTCTCAGAGTTTTTTCTTTCTCATGGTAGCTCATGGTATTAGATGTTCAAGGTTATGCAGAACTCATGCAGAAATATCAGAGATTAGAGCACCTGGGCAGTCTAGAATCACAAAAAATTAGGCAGGATTATAAATGCCTTTTTAGCCTACTTTGCAGTACAAATTGGAGTGGCCTTAGCCTAAATGGTGCCCATAGCTCTTATCAAAAGCTCAGTTGAGGTCTTTACCTATTCCAGAAAAGTTTAGAAAAGGTAGTTGTTGTAAAACAGCAGCCTCTAATCTCTCCTTCCTGCACCACTACCCCTCCACCCCCGGCCACCTGGGAGCTGACAAAATCTGGCTAAACCTCAGGCCAGGTCCCCCCCAAAAGCAGGGGGAAGCAGTAAGCCCAGCTTATGTTACTTGTTACTTGTCTCTTTATAGCTAAGGGAGGGGAAAAAAAAAAAAAAAAAAAAAAAAAAAAAAAAAAAAAAAAAAAAAAAAAAAAACCAACAACAACAACAAACCTGACCTGCAGGAAATTAAGGGGTTTTATAAGGTACTTCCCAAAGTCATAACCGACATTTTTCAGTGGTCAAAACAGATGCCAATATTCCAACTAACCCTCTGATAACTCCCTGTTCTTTCTAAAGCAATTCTCAGGTCCTAACCAAGAAAGTAATCTCACATTCCTCTGTAACTAAAAAACTAAACTGTACTAACCCATAACAACTGGATAAAAGGAATCCTTCTTATATTAAATATTTCTTGGAAGATTGTTAGGAAAAAAAGATCAGTATAAGGAAGAGAATGGCTTTTTTGTTTGTTTGTTTCTTGAAGAACATGAAAGAAATACAATGCCTGGGAAGGTGGAAAGATACAAAGATGATACCCTCAGTCTCATTGCTAGAGAAGACAGTGTGTGAGACTGGAAGCAAAAAGAGATAAAATTAATCAGTGAATCTCAAAAATCAAAAAGAAACATGAATTGACATACATTATTTTTGGGACAGAAAAATAAATTGACAAAAATATGTGACAGAATCTGGGTAATTTTCTGGAATATCCTGTCAATACACAGAATAAGAAGAATGCACATTTGCATAATTCAGCCAATTTTATTCTTGATTTTCTTCATTTTAGAATTACATGAAGAATTGCAAATAGTGGAGGTACCTTGCCAGAGAATCCTTACTTATTTACTTACTTACTTACTTACTACTTACATATGAACATAGAGCCATTGCTATGGTTGATCAGCATCATTGAAAATAGAGGTGGCAGCCATAGCAGAGGTGTATTTCTGGACCTGAAAAACAGGATGGAGAAAAGTGAATGAGATTTCTCAAACACATTGCCCTGACCCAGCAGTAAAGTTTATTTTATGCCAGTGACCTCCAACTTGAAGCAAGGGTTGTCTGGTATGACAGTATCATCTGTGTGCTGCTTGATACAAGGCAGAGATCCTGATGGCTTCTTCTGCTCCTAAATATTACCTCAGAGCCAGTCAGCTCTACAAATATGTATGTTTCCTGTAAATAGAAAATGCAGCAGTTTTAAAAGTCATCATTATGATTGAAACATTCTCTGTATGAATTTATGACATCTGGAATTACAGCATGCCTTTATGTACATTTGATGATTGTCACAGATCACTCATGAATCACTACTGCATGATATACAGCTTACAGTTACTCATTACTAAAATTCTAATGATTTTCCAAGTGTTGTATGTATTTACATGTGTACAATATATATATTTTTAAAAAAATATATAAAAGCTTTTTGGCACAATCCTTCTATGTTAAGTATCTCAAATCTAGGGAAAAACATTTGTTAAGAGGAAAGGGCCCAATGTAGTGTCTGAGGACAGCACAAAAAAAAAAAATCTTGAGAGTGAACTAACTGCAAAACTGGCAAACAGGATTTGTACATCTTGGATAAACTGTATTTCTAGCATAATGGAAATGAAGGTGAAGGATATATATGCATTTGGAAATAAATGTGTACATGCAAGTATGTGTCTCTGGATGTGTGTGTATATAAGTAACATATATACACAAAGCTTCCCAAAGGAGTAGTTCTGTATTTGACAATGTTTGATGGTGATCTATTGAGGAAATATTTAACAGTATCTCAGAATTAGGGAAGGGCAACTTTATGGCAATCATCATTAAACTGTCATAGAGGCCTGTGGAATTTTATACTAATAAATAGCTTCAGCCATATAAGAGTATCAGATTAATTTAAGATAGTTCTGTGTCTTTCTTTGTACAAATGTGGTATATTCTAGAAGATAATGGAGATTCTTGATCACACTGATCACACTGATCTCCAAAATGGTGTGGGTTTTAATTTTTTTAGTAAACTTTCAATTGCTTCAATTACTTCCTGCCAGAGAGAGTTACCTACCACCCCATATGAAAAGATGCAAAATGGGTCTCTTGATGTGGTGTAGATGCAGCCCTATTGTGAGTGTCACAGTTGATGGGACCATAGAACAGCAATGGAAAGTGATAGTATCTGCTGTGTTTCTTCATAGATACCTGCTTTTTCTTCTAGCGCAAGAGACCATTTAGGTGGAAATACAAGGAGGAATTAGCCCATTCTTCTGCATTTTGCTGTTATGTGAACATCAGAAGGGTAAAATCACTTAGCTTGAATATTGAAACCATTATAAGATAGAAAATACCTGTTTCTGCATACTTTATTACAGAGCCATTGTTTACCTTGGGCTAAAAAGATCAAGTTATTTAAAAGCGGGTATACATCCTCTGCAAGCTAATATTCTGTGAGGCATCAAAGAATACCACTCTTTTGTGCATCACTTCAAAGATATTGAAAAGAAACTTTCCGATTAGTTATGTTTTTCTATTCTGTTTAATATTTCTGTGTTACAGTACATGGATTTTTCGGAGGAGCGCTACTAACAAAACATGTTTTCCTCTGCATTTGCATTTTTGTGCTGACCTCAGGTTGAACCCCTGATGTCACACTGTAATTGTTTCCTCCATGTGAGCATTGATGGGTCGTCAGAAGAGAGTTCTCTAAAACCTCATGAGAAATTGACAACTTTGAGACTCCTCTGCCACACTTGACTGGAATCAAACAACAGGTCATATTGAAATGGGATATAGGGCTTTTCAGGTTTTGTTGGTTTGTGGAGGTCAGGAGAAGGGAAACGTGGGCACACTGACACAGGCAGGAACTGAATGTGCTTTGTTTACCCTGTGTTCTCTTGGGGCACCAGGTCAAAGACCCAGTGTGGTTGTTGGCAGGTCTGGTGGTGGTCCTGTGGCCCCCATACACATATGGTCAGCACTGTCACTTACACATATGGTCAGCACTATACAAAATGATGAAGCCTGGAATTTATCACAGAAAATTTCTTACATGACATGATTAAATATGGAAATTAGTGTGTCATGGCAGTCTTTATATATGCCGTAGTCAGTTCTTTTGTTCTAGTAAATTAATTCTGTGGGCAGTCTGCAGGTCAATTTACTTCTAGTTTTCGAAGATTCTGTGTTACACAGCTATTAAGGAGAAAGAACAATAATCAAAATTAAAACCACTGAAACTTTTTTTTTTTTTTTTTTTTTTAAATTCAGGATTGAAATATTCAGGAACAGTGCAGGTTAAAATGTTGAATTTGTTTTGTATGTTGGACTGTAAGAATATAAAACAGATGGCAGAAAAGGCTGTTACTAACTGGGATACTCCGTAATTTCTCTCCTACTAAATTCCACTTTTTTTTCTAAGCTAATTATTTTTATTTCTGAAATAAGTATTTCAATTACATATCAGAAGACATGTGGTCCAAATTGATCTCAGGCTATAAGTAAATTTGAAATCAGAGGTTAGTACAGTGGTATGCAATTTTTTTTATGGCTGTGTTTTATAGATAAAAATATTTTTTCAATCTTATTTTAATAAAATAATGAGTTACTGTAAATGAGATTGGTAGTAATATTTTATCATTTATCTCTTCTGGTTCTCAAAGCAAATAAAGCAGACATCTGAAATCATAACATATTGTATTAGTATACTTTAGGGCTTTTCTGTGTAGTGACGAATTAGTGTTTATAAACATATATGAATGTGGGAACAATAAGTCAAATTAAATTCATCATTTGCTGCTGGCATATAAACCAAGGCGTCTTGGCTTTGAAAGACAGTTGTCTGCCAGGGAAAGCTTGAGCTTCCCTTGGAATGGAGAATGTAAACCCGCTTCCCTCCGAATTATTATTAGTTTGCTAGTAGGAGCTTACAGGCAAAGATATGAGGAGTAACAGTTCTTTACTAGGGATATTTAAAAAAAAAAAAAAAAAAAAAAAAAAAAAAAAAAAAAAAAAAAGCAACCATGCAAACAAACAAAAGTCTTGGAAAAACCTTGACAGAGTCAGGGATACAATCTGACACCCTGTTGCTCAGAGTGTTGGAAGCAGTCCAAATAAATCCTCCTTGAGTAACAGATGTGGTTCTGTGGAGTAGAGATGATTCTGTAGAAAGTCCAGTGGTGGCGAGATGGGTCCAGTCTTCCTCTGGGATCCAGTGGAAAAAGCAGATACCTGGTGTTCCTGAGTTTCAGTTTTTATCTAGGTAGGAACAGCTGGATTCACACTCTCCCCCCTTCCCCTTCCCCCACCTCACTCTGTGGAGCATCTCACAATTGGATGATGGAATGTGTCATGTCATTGGTGGGCCCTAATGGGCCACTATCAGAAGATGTCCCCCTGGAGGATGGAGGGGTGGTGAAAGAGATAAGAAACACTGCCCCACCTGGTTTTAAGGGCTGGGCCATTATCAGAAGGCATCTGCCCGCCTCCCCCCTGGAGTTACAAGAGATAAGGAAAAAAACATCTCAACGGCTTTCAACAGCTGAAACAGAATACACATTTTTTTGGTTACATAACCCAAGATACGAGGGCAGAAGAAGAGGAAAAACAACATGCTTGATATAAGGTTGGGTTATATAAATGTCGTTTCTATATTTAGAGTTTAATTTTGCAGGTTTCTTGCTATAAGTAGTCCCACTGAAGTATATTATTTTCATTGTGTAGAAAAATGCATATATGTGCAATGATATAAAATAACTTAAGTTTGTGTAGTTACTTAGATGTAGAACCTCTGCATGTGTGCTAATTACAATCACACCCTTAATTGGAAACTTGTATTTCTTTTTGAGAAGAGTGGATAAAAGTGTAGAGGGAGACATCAGTTACAAAGCAAAGTTACCTTGTCCCTTAATACCTAGCATTCTATTATCATTTTCACCTTGTGCAGCCACGGAAAGAGCATATACTACCTAATAGCTAGATAGTTCTCTGTTCAGAAGGATTGGTATTTTAGCCTGATGTGTTTTACTTAGATAAACAACAGTATAATTCACCTAAAAAATAACTAACTGACTTTTTAAATCCACATTTTGATAGTTTTTTTAATGCATAATAATTTGTTTATAAGGATTGTGTATTTTTAAGTAAGCGTGCAACTGCAAAAACTGAGATTACTGAGGTGAAGCATTTTATGAATTGCATATTAAATAACTTTCGGATAAACAGATTTTCTTAGGTCTCTGTGAGACCAATTCAAGCAAGAAATAGTGGCATAATACTGAAACAGCACAAAAAATACAATTGTTTATCAATAAAAAAAGTCATGCTGTGAAAACGTTTTTACATGTGGCAGTAGAGAACTTCTGATTAGACTCTTTCACTAGCCAATTTTAATTTTTATTTTTAATTCAAAAATAATGAATCAAAGTGTTTAGAAAGATCTTACAGAGTCAATACCAGCCTAATTATTCTTTTTGTGAGAATCTGTGATACTTACCATGCCTAGACTAGTTACTAAAGACTGGAGGATAAGAGATCTTAACAGAAGTCTGCTATTCATACTTTTATATGTTGGGTTTGAGTTTGGTTACTTCTTGTAATTTGAGACATGGTAAGTAAGCTGTGGCATGAAAAAGACCATAAGCTTGTTTTACTTTTCCAGAAGGACATACTTTTTCCCCAATCACATGGAAGTTCTTTTGCAATTGAATTTCAAGATGAGGGGTTGAGTCTAAGGGGCTCAGAAATAGCTTATCTCCATGACATCTGTTTCCTCAGGAATTTTCTAAGTTAATGCTCTCTGCGATTAGGAGCCTGCACTCTGTCTTTTTCTATAGCCACAGTGAGTCTCAGTGTCTAGAAAGAGACAGAGCTATACAGAGGTAGGAGAGAGTAAGATAACATGTAAATTTTATTCAATAGCATTCAGTTGAGTACAGTTGTATTTTATTAATTGTGTTTTCTTTGCCAGTCTGTGTGTGAGGCTTACATGGATTCTCTGACCAAAATATGAGCTTGCTCTTGTGGCCAACACTCCTGAGCGCTGTAAGCAGACAGATAGGAAGGGGAAAGAGAGTGGGTGGAGAGGACAATCCTCATCCAGCCTGGTCCTGGGCAATACAGTTTTTCATTTTTCATGGCTTGAGCCTGGCCCAACAGGCAAGATGGATGTTCAGAGCCCCACAGTACTCCAGAGCAAAGCTGTGGCTCCACCAAGATGCAAAGTACTGAATTGCCTTCAGTGAACCAAAGTCAAAGTCAAGACTGAATGTTCTTTTATCTACTTCGTATTATGTTAATAAACACTCACCTCTCTTCCTAGGAATAGAGGGGGAAAGTGTGCATAGTCAACACTAAAGTCAAGAAATATTTATATATTTTTAAAAATCATTGCTGAAAACAGCAGAGTATGGAAGCATTTCCAGTTGTAGTACTGTAGTGCAATGTAACATTAATTATTGTCATGATACTTAACACCCACAGGTATTTCCAATGCACAGTGAGAACAACAGTAAAAATACAAGCAAGTCTTCAAATCATGCAGGTTTGATAGTGAAACATATGGCTGTTTCCTAGAAGATATGTTACTAGTAATGCAGCATATGGGTGTCCATATGGAGAGGGTTGCACTGCCACTGCTGTAGAGATTAAACTAATATATCACTAAGGAGACAGAAAAATGTGTCTTAGTCACTTGGTGATTATTAATGTTGGTAATGCAATTTTTTGTTCTGTTTGGTTTTTTAAAGCTGCAGGGTAGATAGGTTGATTATTTTTAAAGGCATAGCTTATGAAATTGTAAAACCTAACTATAGAGTATTTGAATAAACTCGTAAACGATATCTAATCCAAGTTACTGCATTTCTATAGCACTGTACTTACTTATACTCTGCATCAAAACCCAAATCTGTTTACATTCATTAAAATAAAGTGATTCATGCTACAGTGATTCAATTATTCTCCAAATATGCTATGTTTCTTAAGCCACTCATGAAGTCTTTTCATTTATTCTGTCTTTTCACTGAGTGGGATCCAGTGGGTCATTTGTCTACTCCTGCCTCCATTTTCATACCTGGCAAATAACCAATCCTCTCAAAAATGTTTTTCTCTACCTTATTTTTTTCCTTCTTAGTTCATACTCAGACTGCACTTGTTTGCTTGCTATTTTCTGCTGGTGATATCTGAAGTGTAAGGGTTTTCCTCCATGTGAACTTGGGCCATTAGGAGAAAAAATCCAGGCTGCTCTGACACTGCACTCTGCCAGGAACACGAATACTTCCCAGCAGCCTCTGGTCCATCTTTGAGTTAAAAGCTTCCTGGATGCTTAAATCTGTATTGCTATTGTTATGTTATATTTGATCCACCACAGACAGTAGGTGCTTCAGAACCTGGTGGTCAGGTACAACACATTCCTACTCATGCCTAGGATGGATAATCTCCAGCAAAAATGCTTCACTCACTGATTAGTTGGCAGCTGGGCTGATTTAGAGATTATTCATATTCATGTCTACTTTTATTATAAGCAACCAGGGATGTTAGTGATGGTGGCAAAAAATTGCTAGCAGAACTTTGTTGCAGTTTCATCAAAGGTGTGTATCAGGTATTTTTATTAGCCTTTTTAAGGTTCTAAGTAATGGAAGTCATTTAAAACTAAGGCCATTTTGGGAAAAAACATTCATAGGATCCAAGGTGTGCTTGAAGGTATTGTTGCAGGTGAAGCAAATAAAAAGTGTCATATTCCAGTCTGATGGTGTTAGTTTGTGCCCAATACAGAACACCTAAGTGCCAAGCATTGTGTAGCGTGTTTCTTTTTTTTTCAAGCTGTGTAAATGGGTTATGTATTCATCAGAGATATATATCTGCAGCAACCTTCTAGGCAATACGTACATGTACCAATTAAAACAGTTATGTTCTTGTGACATGCTAGCAAAACTCTAGTCATGCAAAACATGCTCTCCATGCTTGTCCTGTAGTGGTTTGTACAAAGTCTACACTAAGATGAATGACGGTGTGAAATATAGCAATATTTATAATAAAGCAGAAACTTACTTTCTAAAAAAGGGTAAAAATATGCTAAGCAGACTTGGAGTTTGAAGTGATTAAAGCTCTCTAAATGACAATAATGTAAGATACAGCATAAAAACAATTCTATGAAAGAATCTTAAGTTATGATTCTCCTTTGCTCCTTTTATAAAAACCCTCTTAGGTGTTTAAGCATGCAAGTTTTTAATTAAATATTGATTAAGATGTATCACAAGTGTCACATTTTACTCATGTGGATTTTTCTAATTGTAAACAAAACAAATTATACTCATAAAAATTGCACTTTAAAGTATGGCATTGTTATGTTACAACCATTCCCATATGTTACAACTATATGAAAATAACAGCGATTTTCATAGAAAATATGTAAGTAATTGTTCAATTTGCTAATTGTTCAATTGCCTTCCGTATTTAGTCAGATAATGTGAGATTCACCTCAGCTTGTTCTAGCCACAACTAAGTCATCTGGTGAGGAGCAAGACCTGTGATCCACAAGGATGATTCATCTTTTTCAGACTCCTCCAGAAGTATCTCTCCCCTGAGTTGACTACAGAGCTTAGTCAGACACACAGCAAAGATGAGGCTTCTCACTTTACGTGGCTAAAATTAGATGAGATTAATCCATCCTTAACTTCATTCTAAATTTTATTTGTATGTCTTCAAAGAGAGAATACAGCTTTATGTTGGCACACGATTCATAAAACATATTTGACTGTGAAAAATACCTGGTGACATCATAAGCAAATAAAATCCTTTCAAACTTAGTAATATCAGTAATATTTGAGATTAAACTTAGCCTTGCACTTAGTTGCCTGATAATTTGAAAACAGTTTACCACAGTTAGCAAAGAATACTGGGACAATTAGCTGAAGAGAGTTGCTTGATAAAATACCACTTAAAATACCCAGCCCCTCTTTAAAATCACATTTTGAAATTGCAGATATATTTTTCTGTATCCTAGTAACTCATCAATATACACTGCCATATTTTCATGAACATATTTTTTAAAGCACTGAAATACAGCAATTCAAAAATTTCTTTAAGAAGTTTTATCTACAATTGTTTCTTTCATTCTGCTAAAAGTTGAGAGTCAATACAAGATCTAGTTCATTTGGGAACACATTATTAAATGTCTCTAAATGTATCTGGTTTAAGAGTATGCAATCTCTAACTTAGTTGTGCATTTGCTGTATGTCTTAGTGAGAAATGTAATTTTGGATGCTAAAAATCAGACCAGCAGGGTCTAAGCAAGTAGTAATGGTGATAATCTCAGGTGTCAGGGGAGAGATTTAGATATATATCCCACACATAACATCATAGCTTATTTGTCTAGTAGGATTGATGTCAGAAAGGGAAAAACATATTTTAACAGATTTTTAGCCAGAATTATGAATTATGAGTGCCAGTAAATTTCAGGAATGAGAGGAGTATCTGCAAAATTAGAAAGAAAAGGCAGAAAGTAGTCTGGTGGAAGTGTCATGTACAACTGTGCCAGCTGCAGTGAGTTTAGATTAGTGTCTGCATCAGGATTAAT